>NC_142803.1:45597782-45792782 GCF_049724085.1 Artemia sp. Qi Xiang Cuo
TTCGGTACAAAGTCGTCGGTTAAAATTCTATCATCATACCCCAGTCTAAAGGGGAGCCGGTTCGTCGTTTGATCCATGACGTATTTTGATCACCGCGTTGAAAATGGCTTCGACGACCATTAACTTCGACAAAGCCTTTTTTATCAGTTAACAGCGCTTTGAACAGGTGGCAGTATTTGTCGCGGAGATTTATTTATTCTAGTATCAGCTAAAGAAACTCACGGTTGACCGAGGTATTGGCAATGTATGATGGATATCACGGACTTTCTCAATGATCTGGTCAACAGTGAATATCTTCTTGGTTGTGAATCTGTTCGACATGAAATCTGCTTGCTGAGTCCAGGAGGCTACACTCAGTCCACCTTGATCAGTAACGTTTAAAAGATGCCCAGGTACCTGGTATCGAGGTCGTAAGAAATTAAAACCAATAGAATCCGACGCTAGAGTGGTTTATACTTCTGATTTTTAGGGAAGGGGACCATACCCGAATCCAAAAATCAATGAAAAGTGATGCCTAAATATGACTATAACTGTCCTGAATAATTCCGCTGTCCTACTAAGAAAATTGTCATTTTGATATTGCCTAGGGCCTAGGGCACTTTCATAAATATGTGCGATGCCAATAAATATGAACGATGTTTAGAAGTACATAGAACTACTGCACACACTTTAGAATATAGCTATTTCTCATATATTTTGCTGTAATAGCCTAAAGATTGGCAAGTCTAAAGTTCTACCTGTAGATCCATACATATATATATATATATATATATATATATATATATATATATATATATATATGAGTTTATGCGAATTTTGTTACATTTTGAAGGCTCTTGTTTATTTTGACTGGGCTTTGTGTGGGTTTTGTTGAATACCAAGGGCTTGTGTGTTTTGATTAGATGTCTTTCTTCTTCTATCCCCTTTTTTATATATTTTAATGGGCACTTAAGATGTGGCAGGTACTGGAGGTTGTAATGATTTTTTGTGGCTGCTTTTATTTTTTGGTGCTAATCTTTATGGTAGTGGCTATGAATTCTTTTTTATGTCAAAGCTGGCCAACCGATGTCTCTTAGTAGTTTTCTACCTTCGGTTTCAAGATTCTATAGAATAAACAAGATCATTAAAAAACATAATAGACGAAGAAAGTTGGCCGCCACTGATAAAAAAAAAGAAAAAAGAAAAGGTTTTTATGGTGTTTGATCTTGTTATTTGGCTTGACGTACAACTGCTTATCTCTGAATTATTTCCCTTCGTTCAAAAAAGCTTATACGGCTTAGAGGTGTGTAAATTCTGAAGAAGAAGAAAATAATATAATATAGCATCTAAAATAGAAAGAAAAGGTCAAAATCGGCCACAAAAATAAACGGAAATTTAATTGAGAAATTAATTGAAATTGTATAAATAGCTTATGGGATAAGCCATACAAAGTAAAAAATTATTTTACTTCAACTTAAAATTATTTTCAAGAAATAGCAAAAGCTCTTGATATTAACTTCCCATTTATAATATGAAACCGCATAATTCGAAAATAAGATAGACTGTGCAATGGGCAGGTATTAACGGGACTTGATTTCGTCTTTTCTGGCACCAAAATATTTTATCGATTGAGGTAATGTGGTTTAACAAGTTCGCCAAAATTAGGCCTTACGTTTTTTCGGGATCGTACGTAGGTATTGTTGTCGAGGGGGTGGGGGATGCAATAATGATAAAAATATGTCGATAACTTGGACAATAAATTGGGTTTTGGCGAGAGGTGGACTCTCCTCCTGTGTACGTCCCTTTTCGGCTTAAGTATGCAGGGATTTTCTTTTTTTTTGGGAGGGGGGGTGGGGGTGCAATAACGATAGAGAAAATGTCGATGACTGGGACAAAAAATTTGGGTTATAGGAAGAGGCCGTCTCACCCCTGCGTACGTCTACTCGTCTCAACTTGTTTATTCTCTATTATTTTTGTTGTTACTGTGTATGAAATATAATTCTCATAAACCATGGGTATACATGCATGAAAAGGAGTGAGAGGGAACCTCCGTTCAAAGACCACCATGAAACTGCTAAACCTAAAAATACGCATGTCTAAAAAAAATTTGAAGGCCATTTTTTCAAAGGCCACCACCGTTTTACGGTTCCCTAAGCTCGTAGGTGGGAAAAACGAATATTGACTATAGATATAAGTTTGAATACTCTACAAAATGACCGTCTTAGCTCGGTTTTCAATTTTTTGTTCCCATTAACTCCTCCATTAGAAAACTATCAAACAAAACTTTTCAAAAAAATCTTGTGAATAGACGCTGATAGACGTTTCTGATAATGAAAGTAGTTGGCCCTTTGGTGGAGGGGGGGAGAGAATTTCTCTTCAAGTGAGGGACGAAGACGAAAAAATATGTTTTGTCTTCTTTTTTTGGGAGGGGGGGGGGGTTATTCCTCTCCCCCTTCCCCAGTTTGCAGGTATGATGAAACCATTAACTTCCAGCAGATTAATCCTTTCAATATTAATATCCAGTTAAGACGTAAATGGAAAAAATTAAATACACCACTTATCAAAAATCATCATGATTCCCGATTTTTACGATCTGATTACAGACTGGGTTTTTTTTTGTTCATTTTTTTTATTATTATTATTACAATTTGCATTCAAAGGCTTTAGAACTTATTTTGCAACATTTTCTTTATGATGAGAACGTAATTGATTTTCATATTTATTGCTGGTTATGTTGTGAAATATGCAATAAGTAGATTCTTTCCGTCTAAACAGTTCGTTTTTTTAAATTTTTTTTTTTTTTTTTTTTTTTACGGGAATGCCTCTGAGCCATTCAAAAAGAAAAAGGAAACAGACATCCCTCTTGAAAACCCTAAGCTATACGTGTTTATAAGAGGGTGGGGGTATCCCCTGTTTATTGGTCTCGGCAGGAATACGCGCACTTATTTTTATTTTTAATCTTTGTTCTGTGTTGGTGTCTGTCCTCAGTTTAATTTTGCTGGACCAATTTCACTAGTTGAGAGTAGTTTATGGAAATTTTATCCTAAAATTTGGATGGCAGAAGTCTCGAAATAATGTTTGAAAGTTGTTTTCTGTGTTTCAGTGCTAAAGATGCTTCAATTTTCAGTTATTATTTACAACTGATTGAAGTTGTCCTTAATCGGTATTTATTAAGCTTAAGCATATTTTCCGCGCTACTGGGTTAATTCTTTCCAGTGGGTATTGGGATAAAACCGCCAACTAAATGAGCGCAGAATAATTAAGTTTTGTTTGAACATTCGAGTTTCTCTAGTCTTAAAGACTATAACTATAAAAATAAAATTCAGGTATAATAAAATCAAATAAACACTTATTAATAGATAATAAAATAAATAAATAAAAGTCAAGTTCCTTTCGTTGTGAGGGACTAAGCCACAGCCTTGCCTTTTGCTTACGTCCCTCCATGAACACTTAGACTTGTACCCGATTCATAGCTTCTACCATGCTTTTGCTGCTTTTATAGGACATTCGAGTTAGGAATAAAGATAGTTTGACTTGAAAAAAGTGAGCGTCAGTATTTGGTGTAAGTTTTACCTAACTCTTTGTCCTGCTTTTTTTGTCTTTTTTTATGACACTTGCTTACTATTGATGTTTTTTTTTGTTTTTTTGTTTTTTTATTAATCTAGTTGAAAAACATGGCCATTTTTTGTCGTATACACATGGGGGAATCTTTCAAGTTGTTTAAAAGTCCCTTATCTAGGGGAATTGGAAAAAAGTGCATATTTGGCTAAAATATTGTTTTCTTTTAAGAAAAAAATGTTTCTGTGTGTTGCAGAGCTCAGTCTAAGCAAAAAAAAACGAAAAGAGGCCAATCAAAGAGTATAGGAAACAGAGAAGTAAGTAATTTTGCTAAGACGGAAAGATGAGAATAAAAAAAAAAAAACTAGCGCCATCTACAGTATAGCGTCTCTACTTCATTGAAGAAGTAGAAAGTTCCAAAGAAAGTTAAATATTTGCTGCGATGAGTTTACAATTCAATAGAAATAAAGCTGAAATTTCCCTGTGAGTGATAATTCATCACCATTTTTTTTTATTTCCAAGAACTATTTAAAGTCAAAATGTAGTCTGCACTAAATAAGCCTAGATTAATTTGGGAAATCTTGGCAGGTTAAGTAGACTAATTGACTTAAAGCAGATATGGCTCCTGGAAATAGAACTATGCTTTGCTCTTCTTTTTATTGTATAAGTTAACTCAAATTTGGGTCTGAAAGAAAAAAACAAAAGCTATCTTGTGTTACATAATAAAATTATTGAGTTTTTTTTCTCTGTAACTTGCCCTGCAAAGGGTCGCAGATAAAAAAAAAAAAAAAAAAACTTTAATAGTTGTATATTTATTTATTTTTATTTTTGCCTATACTACTCATACTAACCTAACTGTACTAGCCCTTACTATACTATTTAAGGAAAAGGTTTAAAAACAAAAGGATCTGCCTACTTTCCAAAAATGTCAGGTCGGGACCAACTAGGTTTAGAAGCTCTTAAAGTTTATATCAACTTTGCATGTTTTCGTATTTTATATATCTGCAGTCCTAGAGTTCTAATATTTCAATTTAGGATGACAATGTTGCCATCAGTTGATAGATAAAATTCAGCTTTATCCATCTACTTAGTTAAATTTTCGGAATTCACCTTTTCTTTATTGAAACACAGGTCGGAAATTTGTCGACAATCTTTGACAAAAGGAGTGTTTTCCTATTTTTTCGGAAAGTTTCGAACATTTTCTAGTAAAAATGAGTGGTAATATCATGATTCTGGCTCGGTGAATGGACACATCCGAAGCTAATGAATCCTTCGATATAAGTATATTGTTCTTTCGGTGATAGATACAGGTGTAGCCTTTTCCCAGATATACAAATTTCAGAGGAATATTAACCTTAATTGAAGCCCAAATTTCGTGAGATAAAATTTAGCTTGTCTTGATTTTTTCCTACTTCTGGTAGGTGACACTGCATTTTAAGTGCCAATAGTAGTTTATAATTCCTATTAAATCGTGTTAAAGCACAAAAAAGGTTCCTATCATCAGCTTTGTTTGCTATTAGGAAAAATCCATAATTAGGAATATGACTAGGTAGTTGTGAAAAGGTGTTGTATAGATTTGAGCTTTTTAAAATCAAAGCATACTTTTTTCTCCTGGTCCGGCGATTTTAGCTTATTGCTAGAAAGTAATAAGGGTCTAAGCTTCGTGGTTTTTACGGGAAGTGTGGGCCTCAGGCCGGATTTATAAATATAATGTTACATTTTAGAAATCTGCGTTTAATTGTTGCCTGAGGCCTAACAGGATGGTTTTCGGTAGTTATTGAGCGAGAGCCAATAATGTATAAGTTGCGGTGAAGTTTACGTCGGAGATGACTATCTTAAGCTATACAACCAAGCCTACGCTCTGTCGAGCCATGTTTCTGCTTTCGACTGGATACCTCAGTTCTATCAGGCAAGCAAGAAGGCACCAGGTTCAAATTGAAGTTGGGCTAATATCAAAAAGTATTCAATATATGCAACGGTTACCTAGCCCCATCCCCAAAGAAATTGCAGCTTTCCCTTTGCTCTTTTCCAAGTAGTCATATTAGAAATTTGGCCCGTGGCAAGAAAATCAACTAATGAACTGCGACAGATAAATTTTTTTCAATGCTAATCAATAGTCCTTTATGAGCTTATCAAAGATATGACGTCAGTTTTTTTAGTAAAAATTCGTTCATGGGCTACAACATGCTAAAACTTATTAAGGTTAAACAACGGTTCACATTAGGAAAAATTGTTCAAATTTTAAGACAAGGGGAAAAAATGTAAATAACAACTTGCTTTATTCCTTGGTCATCTTTGCGATAAGGGGTTGACAACTTTTGCTTGTTGGTGTGTACCTATTATTTGCTTCCGATATATTTGAGGGTACAAAAATTTTTATTTCATATCAGCTACCAAGAGGAGTGAGCAAGTAAGAACAGGTTGTTAGAGAACGGTCGTCTTCTTGGTTAAAGGGTTAGAAACTTCTGCAAATTGGTTTACCTTTTGTTTGATCAAAAGAATTGGGGGAAACGAAGACAAATTAATGAGGGAGTATAAAATAAGAATCGGTTGATACTAACAGCTTGTTAGACCGTGATCGTTTTCAGATATTAGGGGCTATGTACTTCTATTGACTGGTGTACCTTCTTTTATTTGTAGCAGTGCCTATTTGTAGCAGTATGATTGTGAAAAGCGACGGATAGCTTTATCAAACAGTTCGTGTTAACGAAATCTAAGTAAGGAGCGACGTGGCTCAATAGTAACTGAAACTATAAAAAACGGAGTTTTAATATCATTAGTTATGTCAAAAGAATCGGCCTATTATGCTGGTTCCAAATATAAAAGATTCAATAAGTTTAGTTTTACACACCAAAAGCTACGAACCTGAGAAAATTTGTCCGATTTTTCGAAAAAAAAAGGAGAGAACACCCCCTAAAAGTCAAGGAATCTTAATGAAAGATTATAGAAAGATTACACCATCAGGTTTAGCGTATCAGAGAACCACGAGGAGAGGTTTCAAGGTCACATCTTTGAAAACGCTGAATTTTGCCTTTTCCCAAAGAAAGATCAAGGATGCTTTTTTTTTTGGGGGGGGGGGGGGGGTGATAGGATCAAACCAGTGGTCCTAGAATATCGGGAGAGGGCTCACTTAAACGGAAATAAAAGTTCTAGAGCCCATTTTAAATGACCAAAAAGATTGGAGGACAGCTAGACCCCCTCATACGCCCCTTTTTTCGCCAAAGTCGTTCGATCAAAATTTTGAGATAACCATATGATTCAGCATAGTTGAAAGAATCATAACTATGCCTTTAGAGGTAACATGACCCCGCATAACCCCTGAGTAAAAGTCTTAAGTCATGAAATCTGCCCATTGTTTACGCATAGTATTTGTTGTTGGGAAGTATGCATACAGTTTTGGGTGGTGTGGAGGGTCCACGGGAGAATTTTCCATGGGGAGAGAATTTTACAGGGATTAGACTTTTCAGGAGAAATTTTTCATTGGGGAAATTTGCCAGAATTCATATACGGAATTCTTTTTATTTGTCTTACTTTCTCTTTGGTGACGAAATTTTACATGTGGAGATGTTAATGGTAATTGTCCGGGTAAATTTTTACCGGTATTGAATTGTCTAGAGGATATTTCTGTGAAGGAGGGGCGGATTTCCCGGCATTATTAAAAAACGACCAGAAATTAAATTAAAAGTAAACAAGTTTTTCAACTGAAAGTAAGATGTAACAATAAAACTTAAAACGAAAAGAAATTTTTACATATATTAGGGGGGTTGCCCCCTCCTCAATAGCTCGCTCTTTGCGCTAAAGCTTGACTTTCTGTCCCAGTTCTTCAAGAACGACTCCTGAAACAAAAGGGTCGGTTAATTAGAACAATAAGAAGCTATTTTAAAAGTACTGGAAAGCTTTAGCGTGAAGAGCGAGGTATTGAGGAGAGAACAACCCCCCTCACATAAAAATTTTAATGTTGCTCCTTACTTTGAATTGAACAAACTTGTTGTTTTTTTATTTATTTAATATACCAACTAGGTACGACTGGATTATGTTGCAAAACTTGAGCTCTTTGATGAGATTTTCTATTTAAAAGTTTTCGAGCCATTAACAACTAGTTTAACTGTGCACATTGAAAGAAAGAAATAGGATTAAAAGTCTTAGACAGTTTAGAGACTTGAAAGTAATATTCGGTTGTTAGACCTTTGTCATCTTTGTCGATAAAAGGCTTTTAGCTTTTCCTAGATGGTGTACCTATTATTGGTGCCCGATATGTATTTTAGGCTAAGACAAATAATTAGTGTGCATTTTTCAATACAGTTGAGGGTAAGAAAATCTGTCTCCATGCAGTGACGCGGTGATTATAAATAGAAACGCTTCAACGTCAAATAATACATTTCAGGTTCAACGTTTTCAGCTATGGGAGAACCAAGGCCTTTCTTTGGTGAAAGGGTACTTAACTGGTAAATTAGTTTATTAAGGGTACTCAACTTTTTATTTTTGTCCATATGCCCTAGAGAAGAAATATAATCAAGCCATTGTCCTTTGCTGAAGGTGGTTGTGGTGAATCAAAAGGCATTATGTTTCAGGATATAAATTTTAGAGGATTGTGTAAAACCCGAACAGTGACTTGTGGATTGTTTTTTAAGCATGATAAAGACAATTGTGATTTCAAAGGCTTTGTTTATCTTTCGAAGAGACACAACTCCCCACCAGAAACAGATAAAATATTTGACACCAAAATTGGGCCACTTGGTTTGGTATTCTCATTTTGAAATCTCAGACAGTTAGATTTCTAAATTTCTAGGGATTGATTTAGAAACCTCAATATTCCTCAAAAATAAATTGTCACATTTTATCGCAACTGGAAAGCTTCCACAAGACTTTATAAATGGGGGTGAGGGGTAAGGTTGGTGGGTTTGGGTTGAATTGTAGTATTTGACTGTTGGCTCAGGATGTACACAGGAGCTAACCTCCCCCTCCAAATCTTTTAAATTACGTATAAAAAATGTCTTCCGACTAGTCAATGGTTAAAAAGATATTTTTCATGATTAAACTTGGCCCCAGGCTTTACAAATCACAATGCATTGTACGGGCCTACTGGGACTAGTTTGTTAATTCTTATTTGCAACGTTATGGTGAAGTCTGTTTCTGCAAGTTAAAATTTAAATTCAACTAAAATATTTGATATTATTCAAATTCGCCTTTTTCTGGTTTTATAATCCATTTTTCTCTAAATATTTGAGCATGCTTAGAATAATTACTGGCTTTGGCTATCTTCCTATTTTCATGCCATGACATTTAATAACTACTGTAAAACAATTTAATCTTATTGAAGTAGTTGATTTTCCAGTATGGTTTTCGGTGTTGATTGTACATATCCGTATATTTCCTGGTTTATTAGAGACGGTTTGTCTTTTTTAAATGTTAAATCGGTTTATAGTCTTGTGAAACAATTTTGATTTTGTAATCTTTGACTTTCCGTTTGATAATACAAAAACATTAGTGTGTATAGGCACCTCCAGGAAGGGGCTAAGGGGAATACCCTCCTCTACTGGGAATCAGGTGGACAATAAAATACCGTCACTTTGATACCTAGATTTCCGTGTCTTTTTTCTCTTTGTTCTCAGGTCCATTGAATATCAACTCTTTTTTGTTTTACGAAGATATTGCCGCCGATTAATATATTACATTAATACAAGAGCTTTAATTTATTACCATCACATCAACTCATTGAAAAACTGCCCCCCCCCCTCAAAAAAAATTACATGGAGCGTCCTTGGTAGTTTACTTGCTTTAATGAATTTAGCTATAATGATTTTATTAAATGTGGTTTCCAAAGTAGGGGAAATTCTTAGCCTTAAAGAGCGATAACTTGCAAATGGTTTTGAAATATGTTAGCTGCATATGGTTGTCGATACATATTTTGGTCTTTTAAGCCTTCTCGGGTCAAAAGAAGTCTGATGGTCTTAATTTATCAAATAAATTACTAAATGCCGTAAAAAAGGTTTCATATGGAGGCATGCAAGAGGAAGGCCTCAGGGTCAGCCCCTTTCCCAAATCCTAAATTTGACCGAATTTTGTGGAACTTCTTTTCCGAATCATCAATGAGATGTGTTTCTTCATTACTCCCCTCTCCTAACAAATTCCTGAATTCGTGTCTGAGGGCTCATTGGAGATATTCTACTAGTTTTTATTGGTGTCGGCACATAGTGAAGTATAAGTCATAGGAGGGCTCGTGATTGTTAGCAGTAACCCTTATCTATTTAATTTGCTGTTTCCTTATCTATTACTTTGTTTTGAAGAATTTTCAGCTTTGCGTTAAGGTTTATATTGTCTACTTGCTTAATGCTATACGTGGCATGAATTTTAAACACGAGCCAAATTACGATTTATAAGCATCGCCATGCAGGTTTTTAGGTGATTTTTTTTCAGATTGTCCCTTTGGAATACTTTTCCCACAGCGAACGAATCCCGATATCACCATTTTATTTTAAGTTTTAGATCCATTGTGTCTTACGAATGTAATTTGTAATTTGGCTCAACGAGGAATGTGTATTTTATTATATCCTTAACTTTTTTTTTCTTTTTTTGGCTAATATCGTTGTTCTCCTTTTAGATACTGAGCACTATGGTAGAAGATCAAGTCCAACTTTTGAGGTAAGGATCATTCATTTTTCTTCAAATAGACTGTTCTTATGATGAAAGTTCATAAAGCATGTAGTGAAAGACAAAGTTAATAAAGTATTCCTTCAAACTTCCATACAATACTTTGTGGTGCTCAGAAAGAAGTTAAAGAAAGTTTAAAGATTCAACAGGTATGACCAATGGTCAAAGAGAACTAGGGCTAAATTTTCGAATCGGAAGTGTATAATATTTTGAAACTGAATAGCGTCTTATTTTTCACTAAAGTTTAGTAAAAAGAGTCTACAAAATTATCGAGTGACAGATAACACTGTTTAAATTGCGTGCTTGAAAAATCCGAACTGAGAATAACTGCTGTATCTCAGGAACAGTTGAGAGTATTAAGGTGAACTTTTCAGTGCATGATTTGGGGGATGTTGAAACAAGCAAAAGATCTTGTACGTATGCTACTACTGCATCATCTAGTGCTACTCTTAAGGCTAAGGGTATTTCGGGATATCAATTTGCTAAAATGTTTGTTTTCGTGGATTAATCTTGTTGCATGCACTTGATCGAACAATTTTTGCCGCTAGTCCTCCACCTAGTGCAGTCACTAGATTTAACAAATGATTTGAACTGTCACTTAAAGGAATCAACTGATAGTTTTAATAAAATAAGCTCTATTATCTATACATCCTTTCTAAGGATTTTCCGTACCAAACGATTTTTACTTAGTTGAAGAACATAGAAAAATGCACTTGATAACTTCGTACAGCATAAAAGATTGACGTTGAAAATCTATATAACTCAATCTGCCATTCTGATCATTCGTCCCCTTATTGCACTATGTCAATCTATGTAATATTTAACCGTAGTGGGAAGATGTTTACGATATTTCTCTTCTTGTTAGCGTTTTTGAATTTGCTTAGGTATAATGGGTAATCAAATCTTTGGTTTGTGTAGCGAGTTGCCCAAACTAGTTTGAAAGAAAATGTCAATGGCTGTTTTGGTATGTTCCTCATTAATCCTCACTTTTTGAGAATTTCCTTTTAAACATACTGAAACAAGGGACAGTCAAGCTTTGACGCGAAAATTTTGACCGTTTTCTAGTCTTCACGTTTTTATTCTTTTTCTGGACTTATTTTGATTTAGTCACTTATTTTTGACATCTGTGGTTGGCTGCCATCACCCCCATTTTAAAGTTTGAAAACGTTTTCTTTAGTTATTCATGCGAGAACTTTTCCTTTTTCTCTTTTTTGTATACTTTTGGCAAAAAGCAAATGAAGATCCATCCTGCCCGGCACCAATGGACTAAAGGATGATTGACGTTGTCCAACATGATCCGTCACCAGAAGCCTCTTCTGCAATCTTCAGCCAATCCTTTTTCCAACTACACCCTTATCGGCGGAAGCCATCCCAGGAATCCTAACATATTCTCGATTCTGCCAGATATTGTTTCTTTGACCACCAGGTCCTCGTTTCTAATTTTGAAGAGAGTCGCAGGTGAAAACATTGTGGCACAGGGTGCTGATTGGTTATCTTAGTATGTCCAAGGAATTTCAGTTGTCATTTTTTATGATTACCGAAAGGGATTCCTTTGCGGCGCAATACCTTTGAATATAAGTGTTTGATATGTGAAACCATCGTATAACGCGTAAAATATGATTCATCCAATGATGTTCGAATGCATCCAGGGAGTAATTTTCTTCGGTCTTTAGAGGCCAGGTTTCAAAGGCGTATAGCAGTACAAACCAAGACGGTTGGCTCATACAGGTTCATGTTGTTTAGGCAGATCTATGCCTTCTTCAGAGAGACTTCTTTGTACTTGTGATTGCGCCCCATGCTTTTCCTATTCGTGCTGCAATATCTGTCTGTTCCGCCATTTGAGTATGAAATAGAGCCGTCGTAGCAGAACTGCGGAAGCAATAGCTTCAGCCCCCAGTTTATTATTTTGGTAATTCGAGGCGATTGTAATTCTTGCCACAACGAACGGACATACCTCACACTTTTTTTTTAATGAGATAGATTGCGATGAAATTTCTTTTAGTCATTAGGGAATTCTTTTTAATATTTGAATTTTTCCGTAGTGAGTTTATAACCATTGGTTACATTTACAGAGGCACATTTATTCCAAAGGAGGTAGGCCCCACCATGATTGGAACGAAAATATTTCAGTGCCTCCACCTTTTTGTCTACCCGTACTCGACTAGATAACTAGATATAATGCAAATAGGCCTTTACTTCAGGAAAAGTTTTACTTCGGAAATAGATAGATATCATGATTCCTTTACATGATGTTTTAATAATCATTTTATTTAATGATTTGTTGCTTAATTCTTTCTTAATAGTAAATGTGTTGACCTTGAAGAACTATTGACTACATATATATATATATGTATATATATATATATATATATATATATATATATATATATATATATATATATAATTTTGTAGGTATAACAATCTAGTTATAACCAATACAGTGTTTGATCATAAAATGATCCATAAATTAATATGGTATTGGCATGATGGTAAGACAGATAACGTTATTGATTATGTCAATGTAAACCAAAGACTAACAAAATCAATACAAGATACTAGGTTATATAGGAATGTTTTTATTGATGTTAAAAGTAAAGATCACCATCTAGTAGTGTCAAGGGTTAATTTAAAACTGAAATATCGGAAGGGTAACTACCTCCCGGGAAGTTATGATGTTGGTAGACTCCAGGATGAGAATTTGAGAGAAACTTTCCAGGAATAGTTGAATACTAAACTTGAGAGTTTAAAATTTGATAATGTGGAAGATGGTTGGAATAATTTTAGGAAAACAATTTGTGAAGTTGCTGAAGGTTTATTAGGGAAGAAAGCTAGAACTGCAGCTAAGAATATTAGTGAAAAAGCTTTATGTTTAATAGAAAGGAGAAAGGACTTGTACAAGAATTATCTGAGTGATAGATCATATGAAAACAAAAGGAATGTAAAGAAAGTGGAGAAAGCATAAAAATATGAACTAAGGAGGTGTGAAGTGAAGGCCATGGATAAAATTGTCGAAGATCTGGAAGATGCAGCTATACAGCATATTAGTAATATATTGTACTGGCACGTTAATAAATTGAGAGAGAGTAGTCAATCCGGACCTATCCCAGTTAAAGATAAGAATGGGGTCGCAATTAGCGATAAGGAAAAAACTAAAGAGAGATGGGTCGAACATTTTGAGAACTTGCTTAACCGAGATAGAGTTGCAGGAAAAAATATAGAGGAAAATGAAAAAGTTTGTGATACTTTGGATGTGAAGGAAAATTTGTTTTGTGAGGAGGAATTAGCAACAGTATTAAAAGAATTAAAGAATAATAATGCTCCAGTTGCTTATTGTGTGGTAAGTGAGTTTCTTAAATATTGTGGCTCTGTGGTTATAAATAAGTTATTTATGATTATGAATGTTATTTTGAAAAAGGGGAAGTACCTAAGGAATTTAGGAAAACCTTAATTAAGCCACTTTATAAGAAAGGTGATAAAAGTGAGTGTGGTAATAATCGAGGCATTAGTCTGGTCTCTGTAGGTAGTAAATTACTTAGTAATATGATACGTTTTAGACTGAGAGATGCCGTAGATAAAGTTTTAAGAGAAGAACAGTGCGGTTTTAGAAAAGGTAGAGCATTTGTCAACCAAATTTTCACTCTTAGTCTAATAATTGAAATGTGCCTGAATTTTCAAACACCTTTGACCCTCAGTTTTATAGATTATGAGCAACCATTCAATTCTGTTGATAGAGGAGCTTTAGCAAAGGTTTTATACTTGTACGGTATAACAGACATATACATTAAAGTGATTAGTGTTACGTACGAGACTAAAACGGCTGCGGTTAAGGTAGGAAATGAGGTTAGCAGCTGGTTTTGTATTAAATCAGGAGTTAAGCAGGGTTGTGTTCTATCCCCCATTATATGGATTATTTTGACGGACTTTGTCTTAAGGAGCACAGGAAAGGCAATGGGAGACAATTGAATGAAATGGGGAGGAAAAAGTCTCCTGGACTTAGATTATGCTGATGATTTAAGTATCCCAGATGAAACTGCGAGTAAAATGAACGAAGTTTCAGAGGTTTTGCGAGTTCAGGGTGCTAGTATAGGTTTTAAAATTAATGTTAGTAAGACTAATTCACTAAGGCTATGAATAAGTGAAGATGAAAAAGTGACCTTGGGTAATGATAAGATCGATCAGCTGGACAGCTTAATTTACCTTGGTAGTATTATTAGTAAAGATGGTGGGATCAGTGAAGATGTTAAAAATAGAATAGCCAAGGCTCAGGGTGTTTTTTCACTGTTAAAAAAAGTGTGGAAGAATATGAAGATAAGTCTGCAAACCAAGATTAGAATATTAGAAGCTACAGTGATGACAGTGGTCAAATATGGCTCTGAAGCATGGGCGCTCCTAAAAGGGGATGAAGATTTGCTTGATGTTTTCCAGAGAAATTGCTTAAGGATTGTTCTGGGTACCCGGCTGACTGACCGCATATCAAACAATAGGCTATGCCAAAAATGTACTTCAATACCGCTCTTTAGGGCTATAATAAAAGTATTGTTGAAGTAGTTAGGGCACATTGTGCGGATGAAGGATCACAGATTTCCGAAGATTGTTCCTTTCGGCCAACCATCTAGGGCTAAACAGAAAGCCGGTCGTCCCCGTCTTGGGTGGGAGGACGTCATAAAGAAAGATTTAAAGTAAATGGGATCTTCTTGGGCGGGTGTAAAAAGGGAGGCTTTGAATAGATTGGGGTGGAGGAGGATCGTGCGTAGCTGTGTTGGCCTCAGGCGGCTTAGTGCTGCGGTTAGTTGTTAGTAGTAGTAGTAGTAGTATATATATATATATATATATATATATATATATATATATATATATATATATATATATATATATATATATATATGGTTATGTTAGTTTTAAGCTATTGCAAAGAATAAACATACTCTTTTCTGTAATGAAGACACATTATTAATATACATGCTGTAGCTTAATAGTTTTTTCTTATTTAATTCTGTGAAAAAAAATCCTGTTTATAAATCTTAGAATTCTTATTTTCGCTCTCCTGCAATATTATTAAAGCATTAAAATGCCTCGTCGTCTTTACGCCTGACCATAACTAAACAGTAGATTTGAAACGCTGTTATAATTCTAATAGAAAAATAGGAGCCATGGCGGTTTGGTTCAACGTTGCTTTGTGAAGAAATCAAATGTTTGAGAACCCTTTAGCAACCGATGAAGCATCTCAGACTGTGCATGAATAACATAAGTTGGTAGAATTCTCCAAATAGTATGGAATTTCGCCATCGGTGCTTCGTTTTCTCTTATTTTTAGGGATTTTTTTAATTTAAGCGTTAGGAAGTGGCAATGAGGAACTGGCCCTCTTCTCCTACATAGGGTGAAAATTGTTGGGCAGGTCTATAATTGCGACATTCAACCGTTATTATGCAACCATTATCTAGCCATTCAACCGTTATTCAATCGACATTCAAACTTTATTAAGTGCATTTAAGTTTTATTTCTTTTAGCGGAAAATTGAGGACAATAGTATCAGTCCACCTACTTCTGAACAATATCATATGCCATACGCTCAAACAGTAGGAGTGAGACACGCTATTCAAGGGTCTGGCCAGGTACAGAATGGACCTCGGTCGAAGAAAAGGACTAAGGTAGGTTACATTTCTGGTTTAAAGAAATGATTCGCTTTCAATGTTAACAAAGCCGTTCTAAATGACCGTCTTTTTTTCTTTTTTTAAAGGAAAATTTTTGCATTTTCACATATATTTTGATAACAATTTAATTTTTTATTTTTATTTTTTTGTAATACGAAACTTTGCACCGGGTGCCTTCGCACCGGGAGAAAGCGATCCGCTTGAAACTTCTCCAAAATAGTATAATCGTTAGTTAGTACAGTCGTTATTCAAAAAGCTTGAATTTTAGGTCTTTATCTTAGGTTTTAGGTTTTAATAAGGTCTTGATTTTAAGGCGCTCTGTCAATTGTCCCCAGATTTTTAGGTTGGTCTTGTAATCCTTTCAAAAAAGCATGTTCCTTTCAAAAAAGTAAACTTTTAATCGAAATTTTCACCTTTCGGGCCAGACTACGGTGTTACTTTTCGGTTTATTTTCAAATATTTTGAACGAAAAGTAAACTTTCTTTGAGGTTCTTGGAAAAGAAGGAAGGGAATTTTGATTGTACATAAGAACTCTTTGAAGTTCTGGGAATTAATCCTCTAAACTCTGTATGCCCAATTTAAAATGGAATGAGGGCTAAATTGCTCAATAGAAGGCTGAAAAATGCTATAAAGCAATAAAATTGAGGATATTATTCTAATACAAATGTCTTGCCAATCGTTATTAGTTGTAATTAAACCATCTGCAAAAGATCTATGGCCAGTAGAGCAAAAAGATTAAGACTATCACACGAACATATCGCCTGTATGCAACAAGGCATTCTCAGCGTTGAGAAAGAAAGAATCTAAACCACTAAAGAACGAAGAAATTTGAAGTCAAGAGAGAATAGTGCGTATTCGTTTATTTAAATGGCTGTCGTAGCACTCAAAAAGAAACACTAGATTATCCTGATTTTACAATCAAAAACAAAAACGAAAAATAATGGTCACTTGCTAAATGCACTAACGAAATAGGACGTGAAGGAGTTCAAGCCCACTCACAATGAAATTTTACTCATACCGAGATATAGTTAGCGCTAGTTCGAGAAAATCGATTTTTCATAGGATTTTCTAATTGGTTGAAAAATTTTACGAAGAATTCTGATTGGCTCAATTTAGCGGTAGCTCCGGATGTTGGTGAATTCTCATTGTGAATGTTCCTTTTGAAAATCCGTTCGTACGGCGCTTGAAGCGTCGTAAGTTGAGCTGATGCTTGGTGAATATGCTGATTGGTACAGAATAGATCGACGCTTCTTGTTAATTAATATCGCTTCTCGTAATTATATTTTAGAATTTTGGAATTCGGTATTTCTGAATCGAAGATTAGATCTTCAGATGAACAAAGTGGCCAAGTTCATAAAGTTAGGGGCACTTTCCTAGCTGCTGTATCGGGTTTTTTTTTTTTTTTTTTTTTTTTTTTTTTTTTGTATCTTCTTATCCTTTAACAAGTAAACATTGCTCTGAGAAAAGAAAAGATTAAACGGATATATTACAATTGAATGAGAAACTTTTACACCAAATGAACAGCAATTGAAGCCTGTTCTCAGTAGCTTTTATGCTGTTATAGAAGTATTCCATTCATTTGTAGCCTATTCTACTTGCGTAGCTTGTCCATGCAGTTGCAATGGTGTGTTTTAGTTTGATCTTTTCTTTTTAATCTGTTTTGATTCTAGATTTAATCTTTTTTTTTTAGGTTTTCACGGTTTAGATTCCCTTTTTTTCAACGGGGAAAATTATTGTTTTGAGGCGAAATATTCGTGCAATTGTTCTTCTTTTTCGTTCTTTTGGTCGTAGACCCGTTGTTTTCAAAGATAGTCGTCTTTTATTTTTTACTTTCTGACAGCAGTACAAAGGTTTTTTGTTGTCTTTGAGTTTTCTGAATAGGGAAAATGTGTAAAAATAATTGTTTTATATGCAAAAGGGACTTCTTCATGCAGCATAAAGAAAAATATCCCTCCTTCACGTTTTCTAAATCACTTTAAGAAAAAGTGTGAGATAACCATTTCATTGTGGGTACAACTATTTGTCAACATCAGTAATTATTGGAAAATTATTGGAAGAATTGGAAAATTGTCACACAGCTAAGCGTAGGAGGTGGGAGCGTATCAAAGGATTTTCATAGAAGGTTTAAAAAATTTGGAATAGATCCATTCTCGTGCCCAAAGGTTTCTAGTATCCATTGAACTATTAGTTTATCTTTTCCCCCCTTTGCACAGATGGGAACTATAAACAGACAAAAATTAGTTAAGCAAAAAGTTGAAAATGATTATAGCGGAATATATTCAGAACTGCCCCCTGTAGTGGAAGTTTTTGTTCTTGTAATTTACTTTGCATTGAGCAAAAATTTGTCTCCTGATGCCCATTTTCAAGCAAGTCGTATTTACTTAGATGTATAGCCTTGCTTAGCACAAATGATGAAGAATAAAATAAATAAAAAGCTGAAGAAACCCAATTTTTTGTCAATCAGCAATTTAAGGGTGGAAGTCTAATTCACTCTTGAAAAGAGTCTTATTGACCTTTATACTATTCCATGCGATTACCAAAAATTGTTCATCAAAGAAGAAAACGTTTTCTCTGTACAGACATGAACTGAATAAATCTAACCATTCGTGTCTTCTCTGTTTTTTCAATGAGATTTGCCTAGATGGGATGCTTTAATTGTGTAGAAACGATCTAAAGAGGGGAAAGCGTTTTCTGTTTCTGTTTGTTAAATAGAAGTTTGCGATCTGGGTTGGACAGGGGTAACTCAGTTGTATATTAGAATTTTATCTTTCATTTTGTCTTCATTTTACTTTTGTTTTCAAAATTCCTTTAGTTTTTCATTGCTTTTGTTTTTATCTTTTTGTTTTTACTCTCTTGTAAATCAACGCTTTTTTCTCTTTTTAGTGTTTTTTTTTTCTGGTTGATTATATATGTCAAGTACCCAAGTTATTTTTTCTTCTTTGATTTTATAGGGTTATGCCTAGGTTATTTTTTTTTGGGGGGGGGGGTCACCTCACGCACAAAATATATTTATTCAATAATACTGTTGGAACCCTTTTCAGTATGTCTGTTCAGGGATAAGTTCGATTTACTAATTGACATTTGTAGTATAGAAGAAACCAAAAAAACGAAAATTAAGAGATGTCTGGTACTTTGGCATGTCTTCTTTAAGATACGTATCTTCCACTAAACTGAATTTGATAGTCTCCTGCAGATGAAAAAGGGCAATTAATTGACTGACTAACTGATTCAAAACTAGTGCTGCTCAAGCTTTGTTTTTTCGGAATAACGCTTTGCCAACGAAAATTATCGTCCAATTAAATGCATATTTATATGTTTATGCTCATCTCTGTCTTAGAAGTGATATAAATATTCATATATTTGTCTTGTGTATTCTATTCGTAAAGCATGTAGATTTTTTTTTTTTTTTTTTTTTTTTTTTTTTTTTTTTTTGCCTTGTTTCTCCTCGTAGAAAAAGTTCACTGGCTCTTAGTTAGAGTGGTAGTGACAAACCGTGGATGCTCTATCCGTATGCTCTGGAACCAATCAATGAATTTATTAACTCCAAAATATATATATAATGAATGAAACATATAATGAATATATATATATAATAATGAAACAAGCTACAGCATAGTTCCCCGCAAAGCTCCATTACCGGGAAAAATGTAAGGGACTGAGAAAGGAAAAAGAAATGACGTACTACGTAATCTTGTAAACATATAAATTATATAAACATTGTAATTGAGAAATGCACTGACAAAAATGAAATAGCTAAAAAAAAAAATCTCCACTCGCATGGTCGTGATAACCTTCATTTTTGGAATTGTATTTATGATTTTAAATGATAATGGCAGCCATATAAAATTGTTCTTACAATTGTTTACTTGTTATACATCATTTTAAATGAAAATAAGGGGTTACAATTGTTAGTAGTGTGTAGTTTATTTCTCTGGGTTTGGTCCGCTTCATTGTGAAAGCCTCCATAAAAATTGTCTAAAAAAAGGTAATCGAGGTGACAGTTTTGAAAAGCGATATTTTTATTATTTTTCTATGTTTTATTTTAATTCTAGGCAGACCCAGGAAAAGTTATTAGGCCCGAGTTTATGGAAGGTTATAAAGGTAACATGGATGTCGAATCCCTTTTGGACTTTATTGAAGGTGTAAACGCATCGAAGAAAATTGAAAGAGTCAAAAATGGAAAGGGAAAGAAGAAAAGTGATGCAGGAAATAATAATGGCTTGAGTGATGGTGAACAGAAAGAGACAAAGAAAAAATCAAGAGCTAAATCTGAAAATAGTGCAGTCTATATAGTGAAGAGTAATGAAACACTGCACAGATCGTCTAGTTTAGAAGATGCTCGGCGATCAAGTGATGTGAATATGCAGACTCAAGCGCAAGAAAATGAATCTGATATGTCAGACACACCACATAGTCAACTTAGTAAATCAACTTCGAATGATTCTGATAAGTTTAAGACCCCCACTGGGGGTGATCAATCTCCCATCGAAACGGATTATACAGCGTTTCAGACAGAATTTGTCCCGGTTGTCATCGAAGAGAGTGAATTTCGAACTGTCACGAAAAAATCTAGAAAGAAACGAAAATCACCAAGCCGACCTGAGAAAAATAATCCGAATAGACGCTCCAATATACATTTTGATGAAGCACGTCGCCCTGCCCATTGCGCTAATGATGACATAGTGCTTCTGTATCGAAACCCTCGAAAGCGTTCTGGTGAAAGGCGATTATCATCATCAAGTATTCCAAGTGGTTATGATAGTGATAAAGACAGTATTCATAGTTTGCCTTGTTCCAGTACGACATCTCGCATAGATTTAAAACCAATGTCAACATCTAATGGGTCAACACCACAAGCATCATATGCAGACATTACAAGGAAACTTAAAGGGGAAGAAGGTGATAAGTCCTCAAAATCTAGTCCAAAATCGGAGACTAGCTCAGCAGTTATGATCTCGGTTAAATCAAAGCTCGGCTCATCTGGTGAAGTCTCTAGTGATCTATCTGTTGATTTTGCTTCCCCTGAACTACTCAAACCTAGTATTGAATCAAAACAAGTTGAAACTTCAATTCTACCAATTGAAATCGACTTTCCTCCTCTAGGTGATGATAAGAGTTTAGAAAGCCAACTGCAGTCTGCAGTTAAATTGCCTGAAATACAGAAAGAAGTGATGAAAGTCTTATTTCAGGCAAATCAGAGCGTACCGACTCTTGAAAAAACTGAAAGCCATCGTAAAGGAAGACATTCAAAACCAGACGATGAGAGACGATCTATGCCTCCAATGTTTGTGATTGAAAATGTTACTACCCTTCCTGTGATGAATGAAGGACTTACTTTTGGTTTTGAGATTAATGAGGAACTACTGAAAGAAAAATTTGTGAAAACTAATAAACCTCGGAAATCCTCATTGAGTGGAAGAAATAAGAAAGAACAAGAAAAGGTAGAAAATATGAAAGGAATATCAGTGTGTAAAGACGTTTCGGCATACTATAAAGAAAAACGAAATCTAGATAGCTCCAAGTTTAATTTCAAAGATATTGTTGCCTACATAGAAAAGGGTAAGTTTTGTAAAAATCTTTTGTCGTTAACGGGTTTTGAAGAATTTTACTAGCCTATAAATATGGCCCCCCTCCCTTTTCCCCTCTTCCGCTTTAGTTGTTGTTTTTATTACTGTGTGTATTTCAGTACTTGCGAAAGCATTTTATGACTCCACAAACCTGAAATAAGTCGCTTAGATTTGTTTATACAATATAATGTGCAATTCTTCAGGAACAGATAATGGCATTAAGTTGAAACTTTCGAGGAATTTTGAAGGGGTTGTTGAATTAAATCAAAAGACACAGTGTGCATCTTATTTGTCAAAAAGGTCTATCTGCAATATCTCAGTAATGACTAAGGTTATTATGTTGTAAATTTCAGGGAATGCTGAGAGAGGTGTTAAATTAAACCAAAAGACGTTGTGTGCATCCAGGTGGTCAAAAGGGCGTATGTGCAATATCTCAGGAACGAATATAGGTTTTAAGTTGAACTTTCAGGGAATACAGAAGGATAGCCCTGGCAAAGGAGTATCCAATTATTAGTAGCACTGTCAAATATTTGGTATAGGCAAGGGAAGTGTCCCCTGGCTTTTGGTTGTGTCTCACAAATCTGAAATAGGTCCCTTAGATTTTTTTGATACAAAATAATGTGCACTTTCTCCGGAACAGATAATAATACTAGGTTGAAACTTTAGGGGAATGTTGAAGGGAGTTTTTAATGAAATCAAAAGACATTATGTGCATTTAGTTTGTCAAAAGGGTGTACGTGTAATATCTGAGTAATAGCTCTGAGTATTAGGTTGCAACTTTCTGGAAGTGTTGATGGGGATGTTCAACTAAATCAAAAGACACTCTATGTGTATCTAGATTGACAAAAGGGCATATCTATTATATATCAGGAATGGCTATGGATATTGAATTGAAACTTCTAGGGAATGCAGAAGGATAGCCATGACAAAGCATTATCTGATCATTAGTAGCACTGTTGAATATTTAGTATTGACAAAGAAGATGTCCCCTGGCTTTCTGTCGAACTTTAAGATAAAAAATGCTGCTACAGATGAATATATGAAACTTAAAACCAATAGAAACTAAAATGAATGATCCAGTCAAAAGTGAAACGACCAGAAATCACCACAAACAGGAATAGGGCTACCGCCTTCTAAACTTCATAAATCTATAGCGTCATTTGCCCTTTACTGCAATGAATTTGAATTTCAAGCAGTGTGTTTTTTGTTTGTAATAACATCAAGAGCAACACAACAACAAAAAATAATATCTTAGGGGTAATCAAGGTTTACAAATGAGAATGGTTCTAATCCTCTCCCTACCAAATCCTCTAACTTTCTTGAGTGTCATTTGAGTTTCATTAAAACAACACGTATCTTAAACGCTGTTATTTTGTTAATCAAAATGTATAAGAAAAATCACCATGATAATCAAGAAGCCTGGAAAAACCTAATAAAACCAGACCAATTGTTTAATATGTAATAATATTAATTCATGGTACTCTCAGCAATTTTTGATTTTTCAAAGTTGTAATTAAAACTCAAGAAATGTTTAAAATACCTTTTGTTTTCAGTAAAGCTCAAACTACGCCATGACTTTTAGAAAATTTAGGGGACCGAAGCCCTACACCTGTTAGTCGTAACCTGTTACAGATTAGAGCACCTGTTAAGCAAAAACGTAAAGTTAACCCCTATTTCTCGATAATCTCATACCTGCATAGAAGTGTGCACAACTACAGCAAAGACTTGGCTAGTGTGATATAAAAGTAGTCAAGTGACATGTTGACTGTAGACTGTGATGTGACAGGTTGACTGTAAACTGTGATTTACATCTCAGCACTTTAAACTAAGCATGCGTATTATATGTTGGGTTTGTCATACACAAACCCAACATATAATACGTTTTGTGGATTTGGTTTTGGAGTGGTTTTTGTTATAAGTGGTTTAGTGGTTTTGGATCGATTGTGGTGCGTTTCTTTTTAAGTTTAAAAAAACTTATCTTTCAGTTTTTATGCTCTCGTTTAAAATCTATTTTGTGGATTTTTTTTTAAAAACGTCAAATGTATTTTTTCTTGGTGGCCAAGAACACACACGATTTTTTTTTCTTACCCTCAATGTTCATAAATATCCACATAAAGATTTTTTTTTGTTTTTGTATTATTATTTGTTTGTCTTTTAGAATGGGATTGCGTGGATAGCAGGTGTATGACAACATAATTTTTTTTTGCCTGAAAATTTTAATTTTTTCTCTTTCAAATGTATGTGGTTTTCAGATTGCAATTTTTTTCTACATTCTCCCACTCCCCTTGTCTATAGATATGCGCAGTAAACTTTGTTTATTTTTGGACTTGTATTTTTTTTTTTTTTTTTTTTTTTTTTTTTTTTTTTTTTTTTTTAGAATTACATGCTGTGGAAAGCTAGAATTTTCCATGCTTCAAGTTTTTGCCAGCATTTTCCTCGCTCCCCCTGTTTATAGATACGCATCGTAATTTGTATTTTTTTTTTTTTTTTTTTTTTTTTTTTTTTTTTTTTTTTTTTATAGAAACACTTCTACGGAAAGCTAACACGTGGTGAAATGATTTGTTCGCCATAATGTTTCAAATTTTCCCTAGTAGGTTTTTCCCTCCCCCTGTTTATAGATGTACGTAGTAAGCTTTGTTTTATTGTTGGACTTATATTTGTTTTCTCTTTTAGAATGGGATTTTATGGAGAGCAAGCAACAAGACAGGAAAGTAATATATGCCTGTAATGGCGTATCTGTGCCTAAGTGATAGTCAATCGTCCGGCTCGAAGTTTTATATTTCATCTTATCATTGCTAAAACATTTTTGTCGTTTAGCTAATCCTAAAATGAGCTGTGAGAGAAATTATTTAATATCGTTAGAACAGAAAGAAATAATGTGATGAATAAACAAAGAGTAGTGTAGCCCTTCTCGTGTTGTGAAACGGAACGGAGTTATCACATTTTATAAAAGTCTCAAGACTTTGTTTCGGTCGCCAATGTATTTATTTCGCTTTATTCTTTTTTGGAGGATGCACTTGTTTATGTGGATGGTATTTTTCAGTGGAAAAGTAGTACAGTCCATTATTATTTATGCTTTTCAAGAAGCTTCTCACATTTTCTTATTCGTATTTTTAATTTAATAGGACTGGGCAGCCTGTTGTTTTCTTGAGCTTTTGAACAGTGTACATGTGTAAGCGAAAACCCGACTTTCTATAGGCTAATTAATAGGCTTAGTTTTTGGCAATTATTTGAAATTGGAAAGGCATGGGCACGGATATAAAAAATGAGAGAGTTCATCTCAGATTTTTACACGCTATATAAATTGAGTGAAACTGACTCAGCTCGGGAAATGAATTGACGGAATACTGTATTTTTATATTGAAAAGCGGCGTGTATGTCCAGTTCTATTGTTATTTCTTTATACGGTAATCGATACGTTTATTTAGGCATCAAAGCAGATTGAATTGTTTTTGAGAGATTGCGAGGTTGAATATAATTCCGATATAGATCCGAGTAAAAATACTCTGATATTTCGGAAATAGTGTGAAATTAAGCCACTCTTTTTTTCTCCTTTAGTTTGTCCCCTTTTCTCTTAATTTTGCCCCTTTTTGTAATCTTATTTATCAGTTTAATGTTTGTTTTTCTATTCTGCTCGCAAAATTACTTCATGTTCAATATTTGATTAATCTTTCCCTGTATCTTTAACGGTTTTCTTTATTTGCCATATTTCAAGATAGCATGGGTTCTAATGTAAATGGGACAATTTTGTTTTTAAGTTACTAAAATACAAAAAATATTTTATTTGATGAATAATTTGGGTTTGATTGCTAATTTATTTAATTATGTCTCAACTTTGTTTATTGTGAAATAATGATTTTAATTCTACTTTTGAGTAATTTCGAAGAATTCTCGGGTTTCCAAAGTATTTTTTTTTTATAGTAAATCAGCTGTATTTTTTTTCAGTACTTCTAGAATACTAATTCATTCAACTTTATGTCATTTATACATCTAATTGATTTCTATTTAAGAGGGTGTTACAAAAGCTGAGTATCATTAATGTAAGCAAGTATCCAGGATTTTTGTTCGGGGGGGGGGGGTTACCCGGTTTTTTCCCGATTTTTTTTTTTTACAGCATCTTTTTTCTGGTAAGGTTTTGTCTTTACATGTATTTTTTAGACTAATTTTCGACTCGGTCAAAAATTTCGGGGAGGTTCAAACCGGGTAACCCCCCCCCCTGGAGACGGCCTTGCATTAATGACTACCTGTTATTTGTTGCGTCATTTCTCATTTTAGCAGATACGACTTAGATTTCTCTAAATCTTTCCTGAAGTCAGGTATGGATAGTGGCCATCTGTTATTTGTTATTATTTTCGTGTCAAACCCCTAGATGCATAACAAATTTAGCCCTTTCAGATGATCATGAGCAAAGAACGCTCTAAAATATGCCGTATTTGATGCTTCGTGGCGAAAATACTAATGGATAGTAAAATCATTGAGGATAATTGGTTGACCTTTGAGGCCCCAGGTCAGCTTTGTAGGTTAGCTTACAAAGCTGGTTGGCTGTAGGTTAGCCTAAGTTGGCATTTAGATGCAACTGTGCTGTGACTGAACATTTATTGTTAGTTGGATCTAAGCTAGACAAGCTATAGTAGCGGTTCAAAAAAAAAAAACAAGTTTGAGTATATACCATCTATACTATTCTAACCCAAGAATATGTGTATATGCATAACTGCACACGATAATAAATTCCTCATCCTTATATACACATTGTTGCCTAGAATCTACCTATCCTAGCCCAGGTACATTTCTCCCCAAAATTATCTTTAAAAAAACTAAGAAAGAAAGAATTAATATTTTAAGCAAACGGCTATGATTGGCCAAAATTTAAAGAAGGGACGGCACAAAAAACTAGTCTCGAGCGAATGATAGTTAAGAAGGAAAACAACTCTAAGCAAATAAAACACAGACATTAGCAGAAATTAAATTATGTCTTGTCTCTGGAATTAGGGAATGAGTAAGTAGACTTGTCTTTAACTAGTAAAATAGCAACCACTTACCTGTCTAAATTTCTTTGAATGTAATACTCAGATAAAGTTGTGAAACTTTTCTGTAGCTTGGTCCAAAAATAATTATTATTGACTTAGAATTTCATTTTAATTGGAAAACCAAGCTCCTCAAGTACTACAAGCATACGAGAACATAAGAGATGAAGGATCCTCCTTCCATTGAATTGAATAAACAGGCCCCCATCCCCCTCCTTGAAAAACGAAAAGAGCAAGACATAAAACCGAAGTTTTTTTTTGTTTTTGAGTTTATTAATTCATCTAAATAAATGTGAAATTCCTCATGTCATTAGATACATATTGCCACCTAGATTCTGCCTAATCTAGAAACTACTCAAAGTAGATGTCGGGCTACAAGGAATTGTTCATTGTCTCAATGCTTATGCTATCTTCTACGAAATCGAACTCTTTATAATTATTAGTAATTTGCAGTGTTCGCTTTTTACTTTAGATTTTCCTGTAATTTTTAATCTTGAGTAGAGTAAAAACAAGAGAGATCCTTCTTCAATTCTTTATTACTGATGTTTATTGTTCATTAGTTGTATGATGTTTTAAAAGTTGTTTTTTATGTGAATCTTACAGTACTTAATAAGGGATTTTAGTTTTCAGCAAAGAAAAGTGGAAATGCTATCAATCCAATAGTCAAATTATTTGAAATAAAACTTAACAAAAAAAATATGGAGGCTCCAGTTTAGTATTTAAAAATTGAAGAATATAATAAAGAAAAGCTAAGCAGTAAACGTATCTTTGTTTCCTTCTGCAAATCTTTGCTTTTACTCGCTTGCGACTTTCTCTTTTCAAGTTCATCTAAAATTAATTTTTTTTTATTTCAGGATAATATTTAGCTACATAAGACTTTGTTATTTTACTTGACAACTATTTGTTATAGAAATTTTGAGAGGCTTCTAATTTAAAGTAGTTTTTTGTATGTGAGTTATCGTTTTTTTTTTCTTTGTTTTATGTATAGTTGTAAAAATGGACGCAATGTTACATAAGTCTAAAATTCAATTTATACTTTCTTTGTCATTTTCATTGTCTTAAGTTACAAAAGTCAGTTTTAAGACATATCTTGGAAGAAGAACATCAAATTTTAGGTTTGATTCGAGTATTTTTCTTGTTAGAGATTGAGACTCTCATGCTTTATTAAAAAGTACTGTTTGTGTTAAAATGTAAAAATTTTGGTTTACATACATTTCTTTCAAAATTGCCCTGAGGGGTCTTCAGGTGATCTTGGGATGTTGGGAGGTGGAGGGAGATTTGTGGTCTCATTAATGTATGCTTGGCATGTTCTTTAGACGCCACAGGAAGCAGTGAGGAAGATTAATAGAACTGTGACAGGGCCAAAGCGTAAAATAAGAACTGAAAGAAAAAGGTTGTCTTGTGTTGATTTTCTTATTCTACTGTGGAATAGGTCCATTTTTACGGTCTGGTATTTTATTTCCCATTTCAACATTTTAAATAGGTACTTGTGGCGTTAAACCAGGAAAACGACAGAAAACAATTTTAACCTAAAAGGGATTTTATCCCCTTGCCTTTTTTGAAGATTTGTCACCGTGTTTTTTGAATAATGATAAGGACTAAAATGGCATTAATTTAAAATTTTCTCCTTGACCAGCGATCCTATGCTTGCCTAGCTAGACTTCCATTCCTAGATATGTGTCTAATCCAGGGAGATCTCGCTCATATGTAAAAATCCGGGTAAATCTTTAGACTAATGGCGCATTTGAAGGATACCCTAAAAATCGGAAGACTACTTTAAAATAATCGTAAATACTTAATAATTTCATTCTTAAAGGTGCATTGCTTCACTTAACCCCCCCCCTCGATTGATAAAAGTATAGCCCCCTTAATATATCCGCATTACATTTTGCAATAGTGAACGGAAAACGCTTATATTTTGTAACATAAGTGCTGCTGAAGCGGCGAAGAAATGAGTAGTGCTTTTGTAAAACAGAATAGGAAAATATAAAGCGGGTTTTATGCTTATCCATCAGTGTGTGTGTGTGGGGGGGGGGTATAAATGAGGCAATGGGCCTTTAAGAACGTGGTAAATAATTTATTATCATTTTAAAGTATTTTTCAGAAGTTTTTAGGGTTTCTTTCAAATGAGCTCCTGTTCTCGGGTTTACCAAAATCTGCGCTTGAATCAAACGACCTACAGCCAAACATTTGGTTCTAGAGTCTATAACTCTGCGTCTTAGATTCCAAATGCTACTATTCAGGAATCTTCTTTTGTCACAATATTTATCGTTTGTGCTTGAAATTTGTATTCATTTGTATGTCTGGCTGCATTTTCATAGGCAATTATGGAAGTCTAGCTAGACTTGTACACGGACGTTTGCTTTAAAATACTCATTTTTGGCTGGAATCTATTTTATATTGTTGTAAAATTGCTATGCTTATTACCTCTTTTGAGTTCAATTTCATTCAGTTATAGTCTTGTAAAATGCCTTTGTTTATGCTTAATAGTCGATGGATTTTATTTTATTTTCAAAGAAAATAATTAGAAGCTTTGATGTATAGATTCTGTTTAAAAAAAAAATAATATTTTGTGTAGTTCTTCGAAATGAAAATGCTACGAGTATATAAACCAAAAACGTCTTAGTAGCTTGAAAACCAAATTAGATACTAAGATATCAATTAAAAGAATCTATTGAAAATGTTTAAGGTAGTGTTATGGTTCGAATCTCAATTTTGCAAAAATGCCACAGTACCCTTTGAGTTGCTGCAGCTGAGGTGTTTCAAACCGATTTCCTCGGATCAACCAAAGATAGAAATCTGTCAGTATCCTAAATAGACACAAGTCAATTTTTCACAGTTCTATTGGCTGGCAAAAAGGAACAGAATAATTTTTTTTTTTCAAGATTATAATTCGGTAGGGTGCTTTCTGGTCTTTACCTCCCACTTTCTGACGGGGCGTCCATTTGGGCCTTTTAGCCACAACAGTGCTGGCTACCTTTTCACTGAAGCGCTTACCAATGTGCTACCTATCAATAAACTTTGTTTCTCTTTTTTTTTTTTTTTTTAGGCGGGGTTGGTGCCAGTAGATGGTTCACTTTTAGCTAGTCAGAGGCAGTTAAATTTTGATCAAATAGGTAAATAAAAGTAGAGACAGTTGAATAAAAATAGTTTTACATTGAAATTTCAGATTTTCTAAATCTTCAACACTTGTACTGGGTAATGGTGTACGCTTTTCAACGAGAGTAGGTTGCGAGCTAAATGATGGTTATTTAAATGTAAAATCGTGCTTTTCTCAGCTGTTGATAGGTATATCACCTTATTTGAAAGCGTTTCCCAATGCTCGTAATGAATGCAGTAATTCAAACTTTTTGGGGAAAGATTTCAGGGAAATTTTGCATATTTCATGGAAGATTTATTCGTTTTTACTTTTTCTACTGTAATATTATGTGGATTCGATTCCCATTTTTTCAAACGCCACAAGCTTAATCTTGTATTTTCATTGTTTATGAGGAGAAATTCGAATTAATTTAAAACGAAATAATAATTGAATAGAAGAAAAAGTAAATTATTAGTCTATTTTTAGGGTATGTCTGTCTCTGTCTAAATTGAATTAGAAAATGATTTAGAGGATTACATTAAACTGTTGTCTATGATTATTTATTATATATATTTGTATACAGAGTACAATGTTATGTAAAAACAGGACATGAAAAATAATGTGGTTTGTTTTGAATTTTTTTATTTCCGTCTCTGCGAGTGTTCCGGTGTATTATATTATCGTTGAAGTTTTTGTTATTTTTTTCGTTTTTTTTTCTGTGTGTAATTAAGTGTTTGATTTATTTAATATGTGATGTGAAGAATGGAGTGAACATTCGCTTGCTTTATTTTTTATTAGTTGTCTGCGATGAAAAGTATTGTTTTGTTGGTTTTTAAATTGTCAAAATGCTTGTGACCTGTTTGTGGTCCTGCCTGTCAAAGTGGTCGCTGCCTCATTTATGTATCATCCATGACGTTTTTTTTCTGGGTATTAGAGCAGATCCGGTACTTTTTTTTCATTTTAAAGAATCAATACCCAAACATCAGAAATTTAGGATTGTAAAACCGATTTAATTTTCCAGAAAAGGTTTTGACTTTGTATCTAGTTGTGCCCGAAAATAAGATATTGAATTTTTGAAGCTGATATTCTTGACAGCCGTGTAGTTTCAGTAACTAAATTGGGTGGTGGGTAATGTTGTCATTTTTTAGATTCATCTTTTGTATCTTACTTCATAAAGTCTTTGATAAATACATAACAGATCGAGAGTATTAGGGTTCAATTAGTAATAGCTTACAATCAAGGTCTTATGATGTCCCAGATTTTTAATTCACTATCTTAATGTAAATCTGTTGAATAATTTTTTCTTTCATTTTTGTTCATTTATAACATCTAACAAATGTGAGGTTAATTGCTGTTTGCCAAACGTGAAAAAGCTGAAAAATTAACTTACTTTAATTGTTCAAATTGAATCAGTATTTCCATGCCTTATGGCCCTTTGATAAGTGAGTGTTGGGACAATTTAGAAACATGATTCAGTTTTGGATTTGTTTTGAGTTAAAACTTGTACTTTGGCCAATACCTAGTTCTTCTTCTCTCTGGGAAATGGTCAGCCATCCAGAGATGAAAGCACGAATATGGTGTTTCCATTATTTCCAAAAATCAGGGCTTAAAACTTGTGTCAGTTCCCAATGTTTATAATTTAGATCTGGTTTTTGTTGGAAGTTGTCACTCGCTGATTCTGAAGATTGATTTGTCAAAAGCACAGGAAGCGCAGCTGTCAAATATCCCAGCCATAATTGATTATGGTTGTGGGGCTATTGTATGGCTATAATGATTATATCTCAGCCAAATATCTCATTTCATAATTGATGTAAATGTACTTTTTTTTCTGGCTAAATCTCTCATTAACGTTTAACGAATTTATCAAATGAGTGCCTTGGCTACGTTTTGTCTGCTAATAATCAGATTGTGGTAGCCTTTCTGTAAGCTCATTATATATATCTTATCTAAAATAAGCTGTAAAACTAAGTAAAGTAACACATGCATGTGTATTCTAAGATCTATTCCAGTTGAGACATAACCAGTCAATTCAGTTTCTTTTTTAGTCGAAAATCCTGTCCCATTTTGGACCTTGTCATTCGATTCAGCTTGTGTTTTGTTTATTTTTTAGATCCATCCCATTAGGGACATGACCGTTCAATTCAGAATATTTTTTATTTATTTTAAGATCAATTTCATTTGGGTCATGGGTATTCGATTCAGGTGATTTTTTACTCCCGCGCTCATTACTTGTGAAAAGACATGGTGTGAGAGCTTGGGGCTCAAGCCAACCCTGACTTTTTATATGCTCCTCCTTGGTGTCCCATTTAAAATCAGGGCTCGGTAACACTTATCAAAGTAAATTGAAAAATCGAGTGCGAAAATTTGGATATTTTTTAATCGGTGATTAAAAAATAGAATTATAAAATGAAATAAAGATAATTTCCAAAACCTTTCAATTAAGTAACTTAAACATTTCCATGTAAAGAAAATTCATAATAAAAGACTTGATTTTGAATTTTAATAATTTGTCACATTGTCGTGGGCCTGCATTAACAATGCGGCAGCCCAAAGCGAGAGTGTAAACTATGGATTCTAACTCTTCTAAAAAGTCTAGACGAAAACCCCCATTGGTCTAATTATTATAGTCGGATGCCAGTTATTTGCTGCCAAAATAATTATCATCATTCACTTCGACCCCATTGTAGATTATTAATACAGTTGCTAAAATGTATACCAGATCTTCAGGATCAGAGAGAACCAGTTGCGAAGATCAGCATCTCAGGAGCGTAGATTCCCCTCAGTTCAAGAATCCTATAACTAAAGTATCAGCAAAAAAAAAAAACTCAAAACAAATCTCATAAGATCCCCTTTTCCCTCCTCTAGAAGGTGGGCTGACTGTATTATTAAGTAATAGTTATGGAATGTTCACATCTTTTCGTTTTTACGTTTCTAGGCCCCTTCCTTTAAGACTGTTTTGTGAGTGTTAACTTTGTGTGCATATTTGGATTTGAAAGTATATGCTATGTACGTGTAAATGAATTGAAAGGACATGTAAATTTTTTGGTTTTAGCGCAGGCGTGTCAGAACGACAGGTTATAGATTAGTTTAAGAAATACTGAAATTCAAGTCCAAAAAATTATTCAATTCAGCCGGTTCAAAATTTTGAACACTAAAATATAGCAATTTATCGCCCAAATATAGATGGCAGTCACGGATATTTCTAAAGCTCGCCCACTTCTAATTTAATATTTTTAAAATAGACATTTGGTACAAGATCGAGTAAATAGATTGCAGGTCAGATAAAGACTCAGAAATGGATCTACAGAACATCTATTTGATTTATCTTTATTTCATGAATTTGACATTTGTTTTACTGATGAAATTACCAGAGTAGAATTGGAAAACTACAACAATTTGGCCATCTATGACTAACACATTAAATAGAAAGGAATAATCTTTCAAGCACTGGCAATTTTGAATACTTTGTTGCGCGAATATATTCAAATAAATAATTTGAGCTGGGTTTCAGAAGTGGAGACAGTATTTTTAGAATGGAAGGACAAAATCATGGGCGTCTGGGGAGGGTGGGGGGAGAGGTCCTTCCTGGGAGACAAGAAAAAATAAAGCTTCTGGTAGTACTTACCCTGTTCCTCTTACCCTGTTACTCATAGCAATAGTGGGTTGGATTATATGCGTAAAGTTTAGAGTTAATAACTTGAAAATATTAAAAAAGCTGCTTTGTTTAATAGAAATTAAATCAGAAGAGTTTTAGTATTATAATTTTGCGAATTTGAAGGAAATAATTTTTTTGAATGTTTTTCCAAAAATTGATATCCTGCGAGAATAAACTCCCAAAAACTTCTAATGAAAGATTAAAGCTTAGTTATCTTTTTAAGCACTATTTATTGTCTCATTGTGATTCTTTATTCTTCTGCTTTTTGCGTGCAATGTTTGATACACTCCTGTTTTGTGTACTTTATTTTATTTTTGATCCGTCCGTCTGTATTTTGCCTAGAAAAGCTTCTTAATTGTCCTTTTTCCCTAGTTTGGTCGGCGGAACTAGTCCTTTAATTTTTTAGCTATTCTTAGGCTATTCATTGTCCCCCAGGAATTATACTCCTCTTGAAGGAATGGGCTGATAGTTATTTTTTGCGTCTCAATTAACCCTTGACGCGTGTTTTTGTGTGTGCTGTTATAAAAATGAATACTAAATAAAAATGTAAAATTCAGCTGTGTTGACCTTTTTTAATTGAAATATTGATGCAACTATTGCAAACTGTTTGTTTTAAATCGACGAAAAACTTAAATCGTCGATTTAAAATCGACGAAGAAATAATGATAATCCTTTGGAAAGCTACTTACATGGTTTAAAAAAATGATTTGTGAAGCTCACTGAGCTTACCATAGAAAAAAAGAGTAAGCCTACTTTTGCAAATACTGAGGTAACTCGGCCAAGTTTCTTCAAAAGAGTATTTCTAGCGGTTAAAAGTGAAAAAAAACGTTATGACAAAATTAAAAATAAATACCACCGCACCGGCAACAAAACAAAATTCCTTGAGCGTCATGAACAGGCATAGAGATAAATAGAAGATAATTTGAGAACATTTTGAGGTTACATGAAAGTAGAGAGTGATATTAAAACTTAATACGAACACATTATTCCGTAGATGAGGCGGGTTGTCCCCTTTCAGCCCCCCCCCCCACTCTTTACGTTACGGCTATATAGTGGTTTAAAAATACTTCTTATTCCATATCTACGCCATTTGTCTTTGGGCAGTCTTTCTTAAAGAATTAGAACAAAAAGACAAACCTCAAGCGTAAGGATCGGGGATTCAAGGGGGGGGATGGTAGCCCGCCTCGTATACGAAATAATTTCTCTTTATTTTAAGTTTTAATGTGGGTCCTTAATTTGAGAAAATCTTTTTTTTCTGTTTATTTTTCATAGTATACCCAGGATTACACTATATGCGAGGAGGGCTGTATAAACATACTTCAAATTTTTATGCGCTAATAGATTTTAGTGAGCAACCTTAAATTTTATACATTTTGCAAATTCAGAATCAGCATGAACTTGAGAGTTCTAGTTTCTATTGGCAGGGGTTCCACTTTACTTGCAATTTTTACTATGACCTGTTTGACCTAAAGTTCTGTTAAATGTGAAGCAGCCCTAATAATTCCTCCTTCAACTCCCATTTTTGCATTCAAGTTGAATGTTCTTGAAACAATGCTTAGAGGATGGTGATCATGCCTGGAAAAAAAATGCGCCCCTTGAGTATTTATTAGGACGGGGAGGGGGGTCGGAATATCCAAATCAATTTAAAATAAATGTCAAAACATTTTTATGCATTAAGAAGGGGGCTATTATGTCGCAGCACCCTTGTTGAGGCTTCGTCTCAATGAAGAGAGATGAGAGAATAATTTATTATTCTCTGCCGTTTTCTCCGACAGAAAACGCCACTTTCCAGTGGTGCAACCTTTTTTCCTCTTGAAAAGAGCACTATAACCTATAATTTCCGTTTGAATGAGCTCCCTCCCGATCTGCTAGCACCAGTGGTTCGACACGATCACCCCTGAGAAAAAAAAACAACAAATAAACACACAAATTTCATGTCTCTACTGCAAAAAGCACAAAATTCCACATTTTTGTAGATAGAAGCTTGAAACCTTCATAATAGGGCTCTCTGAATTTGACGGTGGAATTTCCACGAGGATCTCTTACCTTCCTGGGGATGTTTCCCGTCTTTTCATGAAATCCAGCTAATTTTCTCAGACTTTAAAATTAACGAATTTTGTATATTTGGAATCAGCATCAAAAATAAATTCTTGGGTTCCATTGCAACTGAACCATTGTGTAACTGAACCTCAAGCAATTGAACCCTGTAACTGAACCTCCGTGTAACTGAACCCTCGTGCAACTGGACCCCGCGTAACTGAACCTCCATGCAACTGAAACCCCGTGCAACTGAACCACCGTACTCAGTTTTTCAGTATTCTAAAAAAATGAGGCAATATCATTGGGTAAAACACAAGTTAGAATCTTAACGTGTTCAACCTTGTTGGATTTTTTTTTTTTTTTTTAAGTCATAATATAAATGCCTGTCAATAATATTCATAAAAAAATCTCTGTTTTATTGTCTCAAAAAAAAAGAAAATGGATACAACGTTAAAAACCATTAAAGCCAGATTTCTTTTTCCATTTTATGTCTCATAATGGGGGCTCCCTTTGCTCTGTCACTGTCTACGGGTCTAGGCGTTTACCCTCCCCCCCTTAGAAAATACACCCCCTCCGGAAAATACCCCCTGGGGAAAATGCCCCCCCTCCCGTGGCTGGTTTGTTTCCAATCACTTTTGACTAATAAAAAAAAGAACTAGAACTTTCGATTTCTGATTGAATGAGCATCCTACAAAGTTTATACGACCATGAGGCGGAGGTGGGGATGATGAAGGGACAGTCATCCTCCTATACTGAATAAACTCTGTTCATTTTGGGGTTTAATGTTACACTTTAAATTCATAATAACAGCGTAGACCAGAAATCAAGAGGGATTGAGTATGAATTTCGCATTTTTGATGTGTTTTTTTCAAGTTTCTTTGCCCCCCCCCCCACCAAAAAAATACCATCCAAACAAAAGTTCTGGATACGGCCCTGGGTATCATTGGTCAATTTCGATCTCCACCCTCCCCTCGTCTCTCCCTTAGAACTGTTTGTGTATTTATCTTAAGGTTCTATGAGAGTTAGGATGTTTTGGAATTAAAATGCTCACTTTGAGGCATATCCCACCCTCCCTAACTACAATACAATCATAGAACTCCATTGTAGAGGTTTAGAACCGTTGTGTGCAAATATTTGGAATTGTAAAAGAATATGAAATTTACGTAAGACAGTGAAATTTTAGGGGGACCTATAGTATCTGCCTCTCCGAACCAGTCTTTCAACAGGTTATCGAGCCGACCTGGATCATTGATATTAATATCCCCCTCTGCTGGTATTTCAGCGGGAACCTGGAAAAAGAATAAGAAGTTATTTTCATTTTGAAAGAGTTATGATTTTAATCTGAAAAAGGAACGCATTATTTTCATCATGTTTAATAGTCTGTTTTATTTTTTTGAGGGCCAGGACCGTCAGGTCCCCTTGTTATCCTGAACAAGGATATATAAATTTAGCAGTTTTGAAAAGCTTATAACTATTTTCAGGAGGGGACCCTCGAAAAAGGTTCCCAACAGGCCCAGTTATTTCTCCCTTTGAAGTGGTAGAGCTGTATTAACCTGAAAAAGAATATATTATTCTATTAGTGATGAAAAGCCTGTTTTTTTTTTTAGGGTCAGGGCCCTCAACACCGATCCCCAAGAACTATCGAATTTGGGGGCTCCAGAAACTCCGTTATTTTCCCTTTTAAACGGTTTGGTTTTATTAGCCTGAACAAGGATATATTATTTTAGCAGTGTTGAAAAGCCTGTTTTATTTTTTGAGGGCGAGGGCTCTTGAACAAGGGGGGCTCGACACTCTATTATTTAGGTACATTTCTAGTTACTTTTCAGCATCCTGCCTAGTGTCAGACCCCGACACTAAAACGTTATGTTTTTGTCACTAAGACACTGTTCAGCCATAATCACCCTTGGACTTCTACGTTCTTTTTTTGAAAATATCGAAGGCGAAATTCCATTACGACTTCCAGTAACTGCGATTTTACTTACAAGAGGGCTGCCCTTAATGTTGCCCATTTGCAGGTTGGCCAGTGAAGGTCCTGTCTCTACGGTTTGCATGCTGGGACCAGCTGGTGAAGGTCCCACATCTCCATTTTGCATGATTGCCTCTAGATCATTGCATACCTTCGGTTTTTCAGGGGGAGGAATCCCTTTTTGACTCAGGGTTTCCTGAAATATACATTAAATTTTAAGCTTTTTAAATATTTAACCCATAAAAATCATAATTCCAACATGTAATGTGCCCCCTTGAATTTTACTTGAACAACTCATCCCATTGCTCCCCATCCCGCCTCAAGGGGCCCACATGTAGGCAAAACTACGTTACTGATATGAGACTGTGGGGTAAACATTAGCAAATGACTCGTAACCCCTTTGCTCTAAGAGGGATTTCAATTTAAAGAGGCATTTAAGGGGGATTATCCTTAGGGGAGCCTTAAACAGTATTAAAAATTGTGATTATATTCAAAAAGACGCCAGTTTAACTATCTGTATTTACTATTTTAAAAAAATACTCTGTCATTTTAATGCATATACATGCCACTTTTTTCATTAAATATTCGTGCTAACTATAATACTTGAAAATCTATCAATGCTCAATTGTATTTTGGCCAAAACGCGTCACTTCACTATAGGAAGTTTAAAAGACCTCCTTGTCCAATTAGGTAGCGGAACTGCATGCAATTAACTGTTTATGGTAAAATGTATTTGACTGATAGAATAAGATTATTTTATTCGCGATAGATCCTTGAAATGGGAGGGGGAAGGGGTTTTAGTTATTAGTTTCGTATATGAAATCTTATTAGCTTCAATTTCAGTAAATTAATCGTTAATTTCGATTTATCTGGGGGGGGGGACAAGGAGGCATTACTATGGATAGGGGTTACCTCTATCCCTTAATGTACTTAGAAGTTAAACTTTTACCAGGAGGTATGCACGAATCATATCCTTTTTAAGTTCCTTGTGTTGCTACCCATCTTGAAAACTGTACTGTTAAATCTCCTCGCTTGTATGCACATTTTATACCCTGAAGAAACAAATATTTACCTGGTCCATTACCTTACAAGAGGATCAACAAACTCTTGCATAAGCCAAGTAACGAGAAAGGTTACCTGGCCGCTTGTATCCATGAGGCTTTTCTGTAGTGAAACGTATAACCCAGCGCATCCACAAACTTTTTCGTAAACCAACTGTAAAAGTTGCCACCACAACATATATATATATACGAAGAGCAAAGAAAAATTTTTCTTCAAAAATGAAATAATCAGAGCGCGCTGAATGGGAAGTTCCTAGTACGTCAGAGCAATAGTTTTAGTTGCTACTTGGCATTCGATCAGATCATTCTCGCCGTAATGTGCTAAACATTTGTCATTTTGCGTGTGCGTAGAGGTAGAGTCATGAAGAGAGATCTAGATTATCTAGATTGATGTGTTCCAAAAATCTTTAATGGAGAGTATAGAACATTTCGCTACTGTATGTATATATATGTATGCTGTGATTTCCACATTCTTGACTCTAGCTTCCAACTAGCTAAAGTTTAATAACTATTATCCTATGCTAAAATTATCTTTGGATTTGGCGAGCTCTTAAATAGACCTGCACTGGATAGAAGAGGGAGGGGACAGAGTCTACTGTCATCTGATTTTGGTAAAAAAAAAATATAGAAAAAATAATTATTGCAAAAATGCAAGATCAATAATATTAAACTGACCAATAATATTAAATTCGCTAGACAGTTGTGAAAGGCAGCAAGTGAAAACGGTACAGAGACTTGCAGCAGATTAGTTCCACATTCGAAGCAATTACTTTACAGTCGGCGAATCTGTATTATACGCCTTGCAATTTTACAGTTTCATAGGGTTACGGCTGATTTGATGTATAAATTCAAAGTTATGAATCAAACTAATAACGAAGACCCAAGTCTTACCTTGAGAATTTAATATTATAGAGCGCTTTGGCAACGCCTTAACAAGTGTATCCTCCAGAAGTAAATAAAAGAATTGGTTTGAAACGCTTCTTTTCCAGTGCTCGCAGCCACTGAAGCCATCTTCCAGAGGACGTAGTATGTTCTGAAAGTTTTTTAAACTTTGAGAGCTCATTACCTAGTAAGGATTTTACCAGTACGAATATGAGGATCCTGGGCTTACCCCTTAAATACGGTTTTTGTTTATTCTAATACTATTTGGTTGTATTATTTACTACAATTGCTTTATTGTTTGTTTTTACTCGTGAAAAAGAGAAATATTTCTGCGCTGTGTAAAAAAAAATAAAATGATAAGAATTATAATAAAACATAAATGTAACAGGTACAGTTATAGATGAATAAACGAATCCTAAAACTAACAGAAATTAAAATGAGCAATTAATTGAAACGTACAAAGAACAGAAATTGCGACAATCGACAGATTATCATTATACATCAAAGTATAATCACCTACGGAACAAGTACTGACAAAACTCTCCAAAAGTGACCCCGCGTACCTCAGCGCCTCTAGACGCAAAGTGCTGTACTACTTAATCGCTCCGAGCCAAAATACCGAGTGACTAGGATGAATTGTGTAACTACGGGTTTTAGTTGCCAGGCTCGCATAGGCATACAAAGGGTCACTTTTTTTGTGTGGAGAGGATAGGTTTTGTCAGTACTTGTTCTGTAGGTGATTATACTTTGTTATACATTAAACAATTTGTCTACTTTCAATTGTTTCTAACTATTCTCTACTCAAACTTCGTCTTCTCATCTTTTATCTTTTTTTTTGTTAAAGACAGAAGCACTGGTTCTGAAAGGAGTCATCTTTTCCAGTTCCAAAAATTATGGCTTAACTGTTGACTATGATTGGTCAATCCAAAATTTTGTGCTTGAAAATTAGATAATGCCCAACTCGAGAAATTACGAATGGCGCGCATAGTCAGCACTGTTGTCGTTTGTAACTTCTATATTATCAACTAGTGGGACTATAATGTGGAAAGAGCATTAAGACAGATTTGTATACACTTTGTAAAACCTCATAAATCAGGGTTGAGAAAAGGTATGATAGCCAATACACCATCCTTTTCCGCACTGAAGATTTTTCTGAAAGTTTCATGTTTATACCACCAAAGTTTGTCCAAGTTCAATAAACTGGAGTCAATACCCTTTAGAGGAAGAAAGGATCAATATAATTACTTTAACAACTTTGCAGAAGTTAGCAACTTAAATACCAAGCGCAGATACTTTCTAGGATAAGAAAAATCGATTATTTAGACAATTTGCCGTATTTTTTAACCAATTCTGCATGCAGAACGGAAACTGACATATACTGCTACCTAATTCTGGACGGAAATTAAAATATATAATAATATAAATCGTACGAACGTGGTTAAAAGTTCTCACAAAATAGAAGAGATATGGATGCTTATGATTTATTCCGGAAATTATCTTTTGGAGCCAAGTTTGACAAAAAGAAATATTATAACGATGCCTTGAAATTTCAGGTAAGCATAATCAGAAGGTTATTAGTCTGACTGATAAATTGGGATTTGTTTAGATAGGACATAAACCGCCTGGTTCTAGTATAGGGTAAAAACCAGTATCCAGTTGAGCAAAATTATGTAAAACTAGAATCCTCACATCCTGTTACCAAATTATTGACTTACCTACAGGGACCTCTGTTTGGAAATACCAATTATCCTATTTTGATGTAGCCTATATATCCTTTTAGTGTTTCAGTTTTTATATTAACAGAAAACTGATTTTCTTCTGATTTTAGAAATGTAACTTTTATTGCTTGATATATATTCTGTAAAATTCTACTTTAGCTACTTTTGGTCATCTTGGAAAGGGGTTAGGTTGGGAAAATGAAACTTTCAGGGGTGGGTCTACAGGCTAAAGTATGTCCCAGGAAGGTGTTTTAAACTACCTACCTCCTCTCCCTCTAGAGGGTCCTGAAATTTGCCTACATGACAGGTCTATACCCATTGAAATTTTGACAAAACAACCACTGCTACTACTACTAACAACTCACCATACCATCAAGCTACCTGAGGCCAACACAGCTATGCACACTCCTCCTCCACCCCAATCTATTCAAAGCCTCCCTTTTTACACATGCCCACAAACTTCCCATTTCATTTAAATCTTTCTTTATGATGTCCTCGCACCCCAGACAGGGATGACCTGCTTTTGGCTTAGCCCTAGATGGTTGGCCAAAAAGAACAATCTTTGGAAATCTGTCATCCTTAATCTGCACAACATGCCCTAGCCACCTCAACCTTTCTTTCATTATAGCCCTAGAAAGTGGGATTGAACCACATTTTTTGTACAGCCTACTGTTTGATATACAGTCAGTCAGCTGGGTGCCCAGAACAATCCTTACGCAATTTCTCTGGAAAACATCTAGCGAATCTTCATCAGCTTTTCAGAGCGTACACGCTTCAGAGCCATATTTGACCACTGTCATCACTATAGCTTCTAATATTCTAATCTTGGTTTGCAGACTTATCTTCCTATTCTTCCAGACTTTTTTTTAACTGTGAAAAAACACCCTGAGCCCTGGCTATTCTATATTTAACATCTTCACTTCCCCCACCATCTTTAATAATAATACTACCAAGGTAAGTGAAGCTGCCCACCTGATCAATCTTTTCATTACACAACATCACCTTTTCATCTTCACTTATTCTTAGCCTTAGTGAATTAGTCTTCCTAACATTAATTTTCAAACAAATTCTAGCACCCTGAACTCGCAAAACCTCTAAAACTTCATTCATTTTGCTCACACTTTCATCTAGGATGCTTAAATGATTAGCATAATCCAAGTCCAGGAGACTTTTTCCTCCCCATTTGATTCTGTGGTCTCCCATTGCCTTTTCCGTGCTCCTTAAAACAAGGTCCATCAAAATAATCCATACAAAGGGAGATAGAACACAACCCTGCTTAACTCCTGATTTAATACAAAACCAGCTGCTAACCTCATTTCCTACCTTAACTGCAGCAGTGTTATTCTTGTACATAGCACTAATCACTTTAATGTATTTGTCTGGTATACCATACAAGGATAAAACCTTTACTAAAGATCTTCTACCAACAAAATCAAATGCTTGCTCATAATCTATAAAACTGAGGACCAAAGATGTTTGAAAACTCAGGCACTTCTCAATTATTAACCTGAGAGTGAAAATTTGGTCAACACATCCTCTACCTTTTCTAAAACCGCACTGCTCTTCTGTTAAAACTTTGTCTACAGCATGTCTCAGTCTAAAAGTATCATATTACTAAGTAATTTACTACCTACAGAGACCAGACTGATGCCTTGATAATTACCACACTCACTCTTATCACCTATCTTATAAAGTGGCTTAATTAAGGTTTTCCTAAAATTGTTAGGTACTTCCCCTTTTTCAAAAGTCATGTTCATAATTTTTAGTAACTTATCTCTAACCTCAAATCCACCATATTTAAGAAACTCATTTACAACACTATCAGCACCTGGAGCCTTATTATTTTTTAATCCTTTTAGTATTGTCGCTAGTTTTTCCTTACAAAACAAATCTTCTTCACATACAAGGTATCACAAACTTTTTCATTTTCCTTTATATTTTTTCCTGCAACTCTATCTCGGTTAAGCAAGTTCTCAAAATGTTCGGCCCATCTCTCTTTAGTTTTTTCCTTATTGCTAATTGTGACCCCATTCCTGTCTTTAACTGGGCCAAGTCTGGATTGACTACTCCCTCTCAATTTGTTAACGTGCCAGTACAATATTTTACTATTATGCCATCTAGCTGCATCTTCCAGATCCTTGGCAATTTTATCCATGGCCTCCACTTCACACCTCCTTAGTTCATATTTTAATGCTTCTGCACTTTCTTTACATTTCTTTTGTTTTCATACGATCTATCACTTAGATAATTCTTGTACAAGTCCTTTCTCCTTTTTATTAAACATAAAGCTTTTTCACTAGTATCCTTAGCTGCAGTCCTAGCTTTCTTCCTTAAGACACCTTCAGCTACTTCACAAATTATTTTTCTAAAATTGTTCCAACCATCTTCCACATTATCAAATTTTAAACTCTCAAGTTTAGTATTCAACTGTTCCTGGAAGGTTTCTCTCAAATTATCACCCTGGAGTCTACCAACATCATAACTTCCTGGGAGGTAGTTACCCTTCCAATATTTCAGCTTTAAATTAACCCTAGGCCCTGCTAGATGGTGATCTTTACTTCTAAAATCAATAACAACAATCCTATATATCCTAGTATCTTGTATTGATCCTGCCAGTCTTTGGTTTACTATAACGTAATCAATAACGTTAGCTGTCTTACCATTGCATGAATACCATGTTAACTTATGAGCCATTTTATGACCAAACACTGTATTGGTTATAACTTGATTGTTATACCTACAAAATTGCAAAAGTCTGTAGGCCTATCCATTACTGTTTTTTTTTCCTGCACCAAATTTACCTAGGCTGGGATACCATCTATCACTATTTCTACCGAACTAGGCATTAAAATCTCCCAGTAATAACATCATATTTATACCTGGGACCCTGTCTATTTCCTCCTGTAACTGTAAGTAAAATTCATCTGAGTCAATAGTATCTCCTTCAGTCGGATATACAGGGGTATATACTACTACAACTGATACCCTGAACTTTTTAGTCATAAAATGAGCAATTAGAACTGTATTATTAATACCTTCCCAGCCTAAACAAGACTTAGCAGCTTCCTTATTCATCATGAGCTCTACTCCCTATCTATGGACACCCATCATTCCTGCCTGAGTAAACAAATTCTATATCACCTAATTTCATGTTTCCTACCCCTGTGATACGAGTTTCTAAAACTCCTAATAAGTCCAGTTCTAACCGTCTGAATTCGCCAGTCAAAATGTTGATACAATAGTCATTTTTAATGTTGTAACATTCCAAGTTCCAATTTTCATATTCTTTAAATTATTGAAATTATTTTTGCCTCAGGAAAAGCAATGATCCCAAATACCAGTGCAGGACAGGGATCACACATCTTCTCAAGTCTAAACCAAAGTGCTTAAGCTGGCTTAGAACCAGACAGCAAGAAGTCCCAGGGACCTCCATGAGTGGAGGCTTTGTGCAATCCTGGGCCCATCTTGGTCACAACATGGTTTCCAGCACTGGGCAATGCTCTTCTACCAACAAGAGTCGAAATCCTGCACAGACAGTCTCAAGCCTATTACCTCTGACTTGTTATATGAATATGCTCTGAATATGCAATTTCAGTTATTTGAGCAGAATTTTAAGCCATATCAATGTTTTATTTCCAAAATTTGCATCAGTTATGGACAATTCCTTGAAATCTTTCAGGGAAGATCTTAAGCACGAGTTTGCCACCACTAGTCAGTTGACACAAACACTTTCCCAGCTGAGAACAGACATAAAAAGTGACATTTCTGCTGAAGTTAGCGATATTGAAAACAGGGTATCACATATTGAAAATTCATTACAAAATTCAGTTCAAATTCAAAATTCAGTTCAACAGTACTGAGAGGTAGGAATCAGCAAGGATGCAGGAACTAAAGGACTGATAAGGTTGTTGGATACAGCACTATGAAGTGACAAGGAAGAAACATCACTTAAACAAGTTGTTGTTGAAGAAACAAGAGAAGTGACAGCATCATAAAGGAAACTATTATTATTGTGTTCACTACTAGACCATTGAGAGACAGAATTAGGTGATGGAAGTCCATAAGCATTTAAACAATTATTAGAGGTAGTAGGAGGCAAGTATATTAGTGGGGCATTGGAGTGGTCTGGGGGATCACTCCAACTGGCAAGTTTTTTTTAATGATGGCACCATTACAGATTATCAAGTCTGCTTCTCCCTTGGCTTTTCTGTATTTCAGCTCCTCAACTAGAGCTTTGTGCTTAATGCGATCTTCCTTAGGACTACCTCCATAAAAATTAATTGATCCTTTTGTTTAAAAGGATTTCTATATAATTTGCTTTCTAAATTCAGTTGTTGGTACAGAAAAGAGAAGAGGAGGGGGCAGCTACCAGATAGTTGATGGCTATTAGAAAGTTTTTTTACTTGGGCTGGGGGGGGGGGGCACCAATATCAACTCCATAATTGCATAAGAGATAATTGTACAGGAAAACTGCATCTTCAGACTGGGGGGGGGGGGGGAATACCATAAGCAACGATATTAAGACGTCTTTCAAAATGCTGGCACTCTGATTGTGCTATCCAACAAACATCAGATTCAGATAATTGGGCTGATGGAAGTTGAGACAACTTAGAGGACACTGTAGATACCACTAGGTCCTGAACTGTTGAGGTAGAGCAAACTGATTGTAATGGATTTTCAATATGTGATACCCTGTTTTTACATTTGGCCAACTCTCCTCAATATCATCAGTAATAAGCTTTTTCCAGTTGACTTTGGCAAGTTTTTCAGAGACTATTTTGTAGTTAACATACTTTGGTTGCTTAGAGGAAGGCTGAATGATAGGTAGACATAACTCTGAAATAATTACAACATGGTCACTGTTACCAACAGGTGTGGTTATAACATTCTTAATAAGAAGGTCAGGGTTACTGAGTATAACCAGATCAAGAATGTTGGAGACTTGACCTTCCCTGAAACGAGTAGGTTGTGAAATTGTTTGACAGAGGGAGTTTGGCTGCCATGTTGTCTCATAGGATGACCAATTTTGCCAGCTACGATCTTGTCCTTATGTGGAGACTTTAATCTTCCTGAAATCCAATGGATTGATGGATCTGGTTTTTGTAATAGAGATTCTCCTTTTTTGTCTGCCCTCTCTGATAATTCCCTCTGTCAAACGCAATTATGGAGTTGACATTGGTGCCCCCCCCAGCCCAAGCAAAAAGACTTTCTAATAGCCATCAACTATCTGGTAGCTGCCCCCTCCTCTTCTCTTTTCTGTACAATCAACTGAATTTAGAAAGAAAATCATATGGAAATCCTTTGAAAAAAAAGGATCAATTAGTTTTTATGGAGGTAGTCCTAAGGAAGATTGCATAAAGCACAAAGCTCTAGTTGAGGAGCTGAAATACAGAAAAGCTAAGGGAGAAGCAGACTTGATAATCTGTAATGGTGCCATCATTAAAAAAAAACTTGCCAGTTGGAGTGATCCCCTAGACCACTCCAATGTCCCACTAATATACTTGCCACATTCTACCTCTAATAATTGTTTAAATGTTTATGGACTTGCATCACCTAATTCTGTCTCTCAATGGTCTAGTAGTGAACACAATCATAATAGTTTCCTTTCTGATGCTGACACTTGTTTAACAACAACTTGTTTAACTGATGTTTCTTCCTTGTCATTTCATAGTGCTGTATCCAACAACCTTACCAGTCCTTTAGTTACTGCATCCTTGCTGATTCCTACCTCTCAGGGGATGAGATTCCTTAGCCCCAATGTTGATAGCCTCCCTAATTAGCTTTCTGAACTTTCTTTTCATATGAAATCTGAAGGAGTGGATGTTGCTGCAATTACAGAAGTTTTGTCAAAAATACCTTGTCAGTTTTAACTCCTGATGAAATCAAAATAGATGATTACCAACTATTTTCTAATCTGAATTCCCCACTCTGCCACCAAGGAGTGTGCCTTTATATAAGAGATGGAGTAAATGTTAGTCTCATTCAATTCAATTCTCTGAATACTGATGTAATTGAGTCTCTGTGGATTAAATTACACAATCAAAGAACTTCAATTGTAGTGGGTGATGTTTATAGAAGCCCCTGTGCTCCATGTGTTATGGACTCAGAATAAAATTTGGCTGCCATGTTGTCTCATATTATGACCAATTTTGCCAGCTATGATCTTGTCCTTATGGGGAACTTCAATCTTCCTGAAATCCAATGGATTGACGGATCTGGTTTTTTTAATAGAGATTCTCCTTTTTTGTCTGCCCTCTCTGATAATTCCCTCTGTCAAACAATTTCACAACCAACTCGTTTCAGGGAAGGTCAAGTCTCCAACATTCTTGATCTGGTTATGCTCACTAACCCTGACCTTCTTATTAAGAATATTATAAGCACACCTGTTGGCAACAGTGACCATGTTATAATTATGTCTGAGTTATCTCGACCTACCTTTCAGCCTTTCTCTAAGCAACAATTATTTGTAAACGAAAAACTTGTCCCTAATAAGCTTGCCAATGTCAACGGGAAAAAGCTTATTACTGATGATATCGATGATAGTTGGTCAAATGTTAAAACGGAAATTCTAAATTCTGAAAAGTCATGCACCAGAATCTTTCAAGTAAAACAGGCAAAGAGTTTACCTTTTTTGACTTCTAAAATTATTAAGCTAATCAATAGAAAACACAGAGCATGGAACCGTTATAGAAAAAATTAGACCACAGAACATTATCTAGTCTTCAAATCCTTTCGTAATCAAACAAAAAAGCAAATAAAGGTGTTGAAGAGAAGGTTTGAGGAAAAACTGGCAGAGGAAGTTAAGGTTAACCCTAAATCTTTCTGGCGTTATGCCACTCAAAAATGTAGCAGCAGACGCACAATCCTGGATATCCTGCATGATAGTAAATCAGTTGCTGATCCTGAACTGATAGTTGAAATTATCAATCAATATTTCTCTTCTGTTTTTTTGTCCAACCCAAGTACTGTATATCCTACACCACCCTTATATGATGTTTCATATAATACTGAGCCAATTTTGATTGCAGATACATTGGTTCTAAAGGAACTGACATCCCTCAAACCAAATAAATCTGCTGGCCCCGACAGCATTCACCCACATATCCTACACGAATGTCGTACAGTCATGTGTCAACCTCTTTCCCTGCTGTTCAAATTATCATTAAATCTTTCTAGACTTCCTCAGGATTGGAAAACTGCCTATATTATTCCTATTTTTAAAAAAGGTAGAAAGGACTTGCTGAAAATTATCAACCCATCAGCAGTTGTTAAGATTCTTGAAAGAATAATTGATTCTGCAGTTGTTAAACACCTTGAAGCAAATAATTTTTTACACAGTTCAAAACATGGCTTTTGTTCTGGAAGATCTGTTAACACTAATCTCCTGGAATCATATGATCAAATCACCAAGTTGCTTGATATTGGGGTTCCTGCTGACATGATTCTGCTTGACTTTTCTAAAGCTTTTGACAAAGTGTGTCACAATCGACTTGCATGCAGTTAAGCTTGAAGACAAATCCCTGCTTTGGATCCTTGATTTTCTCTACTTGCAAAACCAATGTGTTCAGTTGGTTGATGACTCTGGAGATCATATTCTTTCTTCCTCAATGTGTGTTCTGAGTGGAGTTCCTCAGGGAAGTGTCTTGGGTCCTACATTATTTAATATTTTTATCAATGATGCTCCTTCCATTATCAGTAGTAATTCAACTCTTTATACAGATGACCTGAAGCTTCTTGGACCAGCTTTGTCCTGTGAAGATCATGCCCTGCTAAAAAATAATCTTCATCTGCTGGTCACTGGGCTGAGGCCTGGATTCTTGAATTCAATGTTGCCAAGTGCCATATCATTCACTTTGGCAAACAGAATCCATGCTGCTCTTATTTTTTTTCTTAGGCCACCCACTCTCCTCTGTTAATAATGAGCAAGATCTTGGTGTCACTATTGACAACAAATTAAAATTCAGTATGCATGCCAAGAGGTCTGCTGTAGGGGCTAGTTTCACCTTGGGTTTGATTAAGCGTGCCATTTCCACTTGTTATTTTAAAGTCATCAGTCTTCTGTATAAGGGACTTGTGCGTCTTATGCTTGAGATTGGAATGTCACAGGCCTCTTCATATTTTAAAAAAGATATAAAATTTCTTGAAGATGTCCAAAGACTTGCAACTAATGTGATATCTGGCATTCAAGCGCTTTCCTATCCTGTAAGACTATCAAAGTTGAATCTCCCTACACTTGTCTTGATCTACCTCAGTCTTGATCTAGAGCATGTTGAAGAGTTTTATTTATACTCGGCTTATCTTTTGTTTGGTTATTTTGACTGCTGTGATTTCCCCTGGGAACAAATATTTTAGTTCATTGTTGCTGATTGGAGATTGAATAGAAGATTTTTTTCTCTGCCGAAACCTGCGGTATGTTTGTTTGCTACATACAATGCAGAGCCAGCAGCTTGTATGGTCTCCAGTCTTGAACTTTTTATACCATGCCCAGGCTGTGGGGAATGTTCATGCCAATATTGCGAAAACTGGTGCGGACTTTTTTTTTGCATTGATTCGTTAATGGAAGCAAAGAAAATATTGTGGAATTTTGCAAACTGCACGAATCGCCCAAGTGACCGACAGAAAGCTGCAGGTAGCTGCGTGGGCATGCTTAAAATTTTTAAAAAGTGTGATGAAAAGCAAATACCACTACCCTGTTTCGTGCTGTACGAGCCTAACGAAGAATCAGTTATCGCTGGAGAATCAAGTGTTACATTTAATCGTAAAGTTAACGAACTATATGTCAAATTCGATAATTACGTCCTGTAAAATCGCAACCCCCTGCCTTCTTTGTCTCAAGCCCCAACACAATCATCCAAACCCTCTTTTGCCGTTATATTAAAGAATCCACCTAAAATGCTGAATGACCCCAAGGACCGCAAAACTTTTATTGATAACTTGTGTGGTGACTCGAAGTCGGCGATAACTGAGCTTAGACCGGGAAAATATACTTGGCGCCTCGTTGTAAGTGATGAAAATGAAGCTACTGCTGTAGCTGATGCTATTAAATCTAAGGACCAATTGCTAAGCTTACAGCTAAAAGTTTCAGTGTATTATGGAATTGCCCGTTTCGTTCCTGAAAGTGTTACTGACAGCCAGTTGCAAAATTTGATAACTAACTGTACCGGAGTCTCCCGTATCGGCAAAATTAGGTCCTTCAAGCTTCAGTTTTCTCGTCGAGAATACTTACTAGCAGCCATTTCCTCGTCAGTGATAATCGATTATAACTGAACCGCATTGATAAGTTTCTCCCTCTCCCTCCTCGCTGCTACAACTGCCAAGCTTACGGACATATTGTCCAGCACTGTAAAGCTCTTACTCGCAGTTCGCGCTCTGCGCAGACAGTACATTCGAACAAGCTGGAAACCCCCAGTCAAAATAAAATGAAGTGTGCACTGTGCAACCAAGCTGACAATCCTTGTTACAGCTACAAATGTCCTATCGCACAGAAACTTATGAATCCCCCAAAATGAACACTGATCTGCACATTACATCATGGAGGCGCCTCAGTGAAATTACTCATAATCCAAACTCTATGTGACACAAATGGCGTTCTCTGCCTACAAGAGCACCTTCTCACTGCTGACAGTCTATGTTTGTTGAGCAAGACTGCTTCTACTGTCGTAATAAGTCGTGCCATTAGACACTCCAGGCTGGTCGGCCGAGTGGAGGTACTGCTATTCTTGCTAGAAGTGTCCACATGCCCAAACACTTACGCAACAGTGACTATTTTACGGCAGTCAAAATTCAGAATTATGTGGTGGTCTCAGTGTAGTTACCCACCGATTACCGTAATGCGACATCAGACAGACAAATTGATCAAGCTTGCCACCTAGTCAGTTCCTTCGTGTCTGATTGTGAAGTGCAAAACCTAGGAGTAATCCTTACTGGTAATATGAACTGTAACCTTTTTGACAACAGTAGCAGTTGTGCAAATATTCTGAATAGTATGTGCCCTCAGCTCTTGGCGGTCGAGATACCCAATGTTTCACATATATCCATAACTCTGGCAGTACCTCTTCTCTGGACTTTTTCATGTGTTCCCCCGAATGTAAAACCAGACTCAGGATCCTCACTTATCTCCACTTTCCAAATCTCAGGCCATATGCCTATCAGTAATATATTCTCTGTTCAACTTATTGCACTGAGTGGTCCAAGTCCTGACAATGATAGTAAATGGCATGAAACCACTGACTGGGCTCGTGCAGATATGTTTATGTTCCAGGCTGCTAGTGGTTCTATTTTGAAAAAGATCGAAGTGCTGTTTCATCTACTTTCCCCCAAAAAAACTATTAACCTTTGCAGAGAAGCAAATATTGCTGAATATTTACTGTGCCGAGATCGTTCACGCTCTACGCTCTGCCGAGCGTGCTAGTTTATCCATTAGAAGAGTACGTCTTGGAACTGAGAAGCATGGTTGGTTAGGTAGCCCTGACCTCGTTGATCCTTGTGCTAAATCGAAATTCTGGTTTCATGTCTGGAAGGAGTGTGGTATCCCACGGCAAGGTTTGGTGAATGAAATTTGTCTAAAAACAAAGCGACATTTTGCAAAAGTACTTAGGAAACATCAGCCTAAATCAGTAGCTGAAGTATCAAATAAAGCCACAAGTGAACCTAATTTCGTATGGAAACTGCTCAAAAGAGATAATTCAAAAGCCTATAATGCTTTCAAAATTACCAGTGACCAGTGGCATGGTTACTTTAAAAGTGAATTATCCGAGCCTGATACATCATTGTCAAACGAATATGAAAGGGAGCTTGATGGTTGCTTACGCCAATCAACTGATGAGATCAGTTTTATTGTTACTCGATCTGCGGTTACTGGGTGCATTTCTAAGATACAAAAGAAAACTTCTCGTGGTGTTGATGGCCTCTGTGCAAAGCATCTAAGATGTCGGTCCCCTCTCCTGATTGAACATCTGACCTTACTCTTTCAGATGATATTCTGTTGTGGTATAGTTCCTAATTTGTTCAATACTGGAGTAATAACCCCGGTATTAAAAAGGGGAAAGCCCAAGGACCAATGTTCTTCTTTTAGACCAATTACGGTGTCACCGGTTTTATGCAAAGTTTTTGAGTTACTAATTATTGACGAGATATCTGATAAGTTTTATACACCGGATAACCAATTCGGCTTCAAGAAAGGAGTAGGCCGTGACCAAGCTCACCATTTGATTGCTAATTTACTTCAACATGCTCATGAAAATAGTCAGGCAGTGTATTTTGCCGGGTTAGATGTATCTAGAGCTTTCGACACGGGTATACATCCAAATATCTTCTTGACTGTTTATAAGCGTGGAGTTAATATTTCTGTCATCAAATCGATACGTAATATGTATAAAAAGCTTAATACCAGAGTTAAGGTCACCATCTCACCTGGTGCGGTGGAACTCACTCCTTCAGTTCCAGTAAAAAAGGGTATCAGACAGGGCACTGTTACTTCTCCTCCTCCCCTGTTTAATAGTACTGTCATTATGCCACAACAGAACGTTCTAACCACATGTATATTTATTGGTATTGATGTTTCGCTAGCTAACTATGCAGATCACATCCTTGATATTAGTAGAACAGCCTTTGGAATTGAGGAAAATTTTGGAATTCTCTATAGGGAGTATAAACGTATTGGTCTTCAATTTAATGAGTAAGACTTAGTTCCTGGTGTTCAATCACCGTTCAGATTGCACGAAAAATGTTCAGTTAGGTGAACATTTTATCAAAGCACAAGATACACTGACGTATCTTGGTGTACCGATTGGGTCAAATCTTCGCGCCACGCGTCAACTGTTGAAAGATTTTTTTGCCAGAAAAACTAGGATGCATATAGTTTACTAGTTGCATTAAAGCTTGAATTTAACCGCCGTATCTTAGCTAGCGTTTATAATACATTTGCTGTTCCGCATCTACTTGCCCTTGCACCATTTTGGTCTCTTCTTACTGCTTCAGATATTAGGGATATAGTGTTTCTACAAGTATGCGAAATATTTGCTAAGGCTGCCTCTCTGGACTAATAACAGCTCACTATCCTCGCGGTATGGAGTTGCAAGTCGAGTGTCCGCGGTGCAGAAAAGAAATGAGAGATATCAGAGGCGGATTATTGGTGAAAGCACCTCTGAAATTGTCCGTCGTTGATAATATGCTTGTTCTTACATATAATTGCCCTTATTTGTATTTTTTTTTCTTCTTGTCTGTTCTTCTTTGTTTTGGTTCTGTTTGTATTTGTCAGAATTTATTATTTTATTTCTTTATACTCCATCAGTGTTGTATTTTACATTTATGATGGGCAATAAATTTATACATACACACATACATACTTGTGTACAGGAGAAATAGAGGGGATGCCATTTTAGCCTTTAAGTTATTGAGGGCTAATATTCTCCCAGCATTATTCCCTACTGTTAGCACCAATTCAAGAACTAGAGGTCATCAACTGAAACTTGTCATGCAGTCTACAACATCTAGAGTCCATACTCAATTCTTGTCAACACATATTGTCAACAATTGGAACAAATTATCCAATGAAACAGTTACTGCTGAATCCGTTGATGTTTTTAGACGAATGCTAGATGCTGAGTAGTCCTCCAAAGAGTGTAACTTCAATTGGGATGCTATCAAAGATGGAGCAGCACCTGGTCACCAGTGATTCTTGCATACAATTAGTCATCATTCCAGAGCTCTACAAGGAGAAATCCTCTGATTGCTCCTAGCTGCAATTTAAGGTAATTAATATATAGGTTCTAAGGAATTCATGAATTTCTTAGAAAAACAAAGAAAGAAGTGATAATAAAGTTTCTCTAGTAAATTTGCATGTGGCACTATAATTTAGCTACAATGAAAGTGAAAACATCATTTGATGCTTTTTTTTATGCTCTTTCATAACGCAATAATTTATTCTGTTGCTAATTGCATCTTGAGCCCTTAAAGGGGCCCCAAAGGTATTTCATTTTTGTAACCACACAAAGAAGTTATCAACACTAGTTAAGTTATTGAAAAGTGGTTAAAAACACATCACTAGTTTATAAATAACTTGTTCAAGAGTAATATATTCCAAAAACACTTATTTACAACAATTCAAACCTCATTTTTTGGGCAACTCAAATATAAACTGTTTTCCTTATGATTCACATTTTTCAAATGCCATCAACAAAAATAGCACTGAATTTTGCAATTCAAAAGTTTTCTGTCAACAATTCAGGGTATATATTTGAATATTAGGGGGGTAGGGATGGGTAAATTTCATAGTAACTTTGCAGTGGGCCATATAATTTAGCTAGGATGAAAGTGAAAACATCATTTGATGCTTTTTTTATGCTCTTTCATAATTCATATAAAATACCTTTGGGGCCCCTTTAAGGGCTCAAGATGTAGCTTTCAACATAAGAAATTATTGAATTGTGAAAGAAAATTAAAAAAAGGCATTAGCTAATGTTTTCACTTTCATCCTAGCTAAATTATAGTGCCATATGCAAATTTACCAATTCTCCCCCTGAAAAATGTGGAAACTAGGGTTATTCTGCATATTTTGAAGCACAGTTTATATAATTATCCGGTAAGTTTACCGCAGATGATTTCTGGCTCTTCATTCTCGGTGCGAAGAAAAAGCTCCTCCCACTTATTTCTGCACTTATTGTCCACTTATTGGTGAGCCGGCCGAGTGGTTTTGTCAGTACTTGTTCCGTAGGTGATTATTCTTTGTCTACCCATGAAAATATCTAATGCCGCTTATGTTTATATCTGCAAAAACGTTCTCAGGAGCACTCGCACCTCGGTCCGGGTTTTTATAATGGGTGAGATAGGGAAAGATCATACTGGATAATTATATAAACTGTGTTTTGAAGTAAGAATTGTTTTCTTAACATGTTTCCTTATGTATAGCTGAAATCCCAGGCTTATAACAAAATTTTAGTTTAATTGAAAATATCAATTGGCCTATCAGACTTTCCACAGTTTAAAAAGACTTGCTAATCAAATTATCATGTTTACATCCATTGCTGTAAACATTAGGCTAATAAGTAACTTTAAATAATAGGCCTTTATGGTATCCAACAGATCTGAATTTTTTACAATCAGATATAGGCTAGGTCTAATGGTTTTGATGGGTTAAGGAACCCACTCACAATGAAAACAAAGCATCAACAGATGCTAGTATTGTACTAACTACTGACTACTGCACCAAGCTGCCCATTGCCAACTCAGCTATGCATGCTCCTCCACTGTTCAAAGTCTCCCACTTTACACCCCTCCATGAAGTCCCCATTTCCCTTAAATCTTTCTTTATGTCATTCTCCCACCCAATTCAGGGACTACCTACTTTTGTTTGGCCCTAGATGGCTGGCTGACAAGGATGAACTTTTGCAATATGTCATCTTTTATCCACAGAAAATGTCTAGCTTCTCAACCTTTGTCTCATTATAGCCCTAGAAAGCAGGATTGAACCATATTTTTGGAACAGCTTACTATTTTTGAACAGCTAGTCAGTCAGATACCTAAAACATTCTGCAAGCAATTTCTCTGAAAACAAATCTAGTCCTCCATTTTTTGGAGAACCCATGCTTCAGAATCATACTTGACTGCTGTCATCACTTTAGCTTCCAATATTCTAATCTTGGTTTGCAGACTGGTCTTCCTATTTATCTTAACTTTTTTAGACTGTGATAAAACACACTGGGCCTACTTTTAATTATTCTTTTTCTTTGGCTATTCTACTCTTTACATCTTCACATTGTCCACCATCTTTACTAATAATACTTCTTAGGCAATTAAGGCTGCATGCTTGATAAATCTTCTTGTTACCCAACATCACTTTCGCTTATTCCCAGTCTTAGTGACTGAGTCTTCTTAACCTTAGTTTTAAATTTTATTCTCACACCCCTGAACTCCCAAACCTCTAAAAATTCATTCATTTTGCAAACATTTTCATCTAGGTTGCTGAAATCATAAGCATAATCTAAGTCTAGGAGAATTTTCCTGTGTGTTCTCCTATTGCCTGTGCTGTGCTCCGTAGGCCAAAGTGTATAAAATGATCCATATAAATGCAACTCTGCTTAACTCCTGACTTGATGTAAAACCAGATACTAACCTCATTTCCTACCTTAGCTGCAGCAATGTTATTCTCATACACAGTACTAATCACTTTAATTTATTTATCTGGTATACCATACATGGATAAGGTCTTTGCTCAAGGTGTTCTATCAACTGAATCCAATGCTTTCTCATTATCTATAAAACTGAGGACTAAAGGGGTTTGATGATTCAGACCACAGTTTATAGAATTAACAGTATGATCATACCCTATCTCACCCATTATAAAAACCCGGACCAAGGTGCGAGTGCTCCAGAGAACGTTTTTGCAGATAGAAACATAAGCGGCATTAGATCTTTTCACGGGTAGACAAGTCAGATTTCTCTTGGACACGAAACAAGTGGAAACCCGCTCTTACGAATAATGCACTTTGTAACCATTTCTCATTGATTGACGGAAACAGACTAACCCGCTAATGCAGAAAGAAGTGGGAGGAGCTTTTTGTTCGTACCGAGAATGAAAACCAGAAATGATCTGCGATAAACTTACTGGATAATTCTATAAACTGTGATTTAGACACTTCTCTTAAAACTTTATCAACACCATCTCACAGACTAAAAAGTATCTTTATACTATGTAATTTTTTTTCTGGAGAAACAAAGCTAATGCCTCTATAATTACCTAGCAAAATAACCCAAAAATGAATTAATTGAATATTGTGCCAAAGAGATTCTTAAAGAAATTCTTGCATTAGTTTATTCTGCCAAGTTCTACAGTGTGATTGCTGATGAAATAATGGTTTTGTCACACAAGTCACAACTAATTCTTTGCTACCATAAGTATTTCTCTTTGCTACCATCACAATTGCACAAGTTGCTAGGATTTTGTTGGTTTTTAGATCTACATGAAACATGTTACTTGAAATGTTTAGAGGCTTCAAACTGATCACTAAAGGGGATTTTCTTCATTAGGGACTGAGCTCCTTCCAATGTGCCTTATTCCACTCTAATAAGGCCATATATAGCTCTAGGCTATATACAAAACCACAAAACAATATTATAATACAATTGTTACTTTATAATATGAAAGAAGTTTGTATTAAACACATTCTCATGGTTTGTTCTATTTTGAGGTATCTTTTTTGATCATTTTGAAATAATATATTTTTCTAGCTGTTCTCATTTTTTGCACAAGGGTGTGATGCTATAGGTTGGATAAGAGGATAGTTTACCTGCTTGACAGAGATGAGACTATTGTTGATACAAGTAAAAACGATTAATAAATGTTATTTAAGGCTAATTCTTATGTGACTCCATTAAGGGAGGTGGACAATTATTACTGTAGTGACTTATATTTGGAAAGACTGTTGGATGGAGAATATAATGGTTGTATTCTTGTGTTATTTTAGTGTTTCCTTATCAGGAAGAATCTTCATGCACAATTAACAAAATTATTTTAATGATAAGACATTCAAACCCATGCCCTTAGAAAATTTACGAGTTTGTATTATAATTTTCTCTAGATCTTGGATAGGTTACTTTACATTGATCTTTTTAAGTCAAGGCCCTTAAAAAAACAACTTTTGCACATTGGACTGCCTTAACGTAAAAATTATGTGTTGTTGCTTTTGTTTGCACCCACCTTAAAATTAGCCATCATCAGATGATGGAAATGAGGATGATTAGGCTAGCTCATTAGATAATGTCATAGAAGCTAAAGTCTGCACCCATCTTATTAACAACCATAAAGATTATTTGGAATGTCATTTGCTTTTGTGCACTGCAAGGATACATGTTGTTAATCAAGAACTAGGAAAATAGCCTAAGCCACAGCATATGACATAGCTTCTTATCTTTGGTTTGTCACCATAGGCTATTCCACAACCTACTCAATATTTAATATCTTTTGTTGTGCCTTGTAGGGGTTTGAAACCTCATAGCAGCATAGGGTATGACGATTTTATATGCAAAAGCAAGTTGTAACATAAGAGAATAAACTTTGTTCATATGTTTTACTATTATCCATGTTTTTCAAAAACCAAGTGCATAAAGCCAAACATGTATATAGAGGACAGATGCTGTATTCCTTGCGTTAAAGGTCTGGTCAATATTCTTCTTCTGGTCAAAATTTCTTTTTAAATGTGGACTTATTTCATATAGTTTGTCTTTTTTTTTCTTTTTTTTAGTGTCCCATCCATTTTTCTTTGCAATAAATGCTTTTTAATAACTTAATTGACCCATTTTGCTCACCAAGCAGTCAATCAAATTAACTTTAAAAACAAATTAATAAGATATAGCCGAAACAATTGTTATAAGCAAATCTGTACAAAGACGCCTCACTTTTTTAGTAAGGAAATGAAAATCAGCAAAAGAGATAAAAAGGCTAAGATTTACCATGACCTGAAGTCAATAAGGAACACATATAGGAGGGAGGGGGCTTGGGGCCAAGTTTCCCTTGGAAATCGTGTTTTTTTTATTTCTCAGAACTTCTTTTTTAAATTATCAGATAATTTTTTTATTACCCCCCCTCCCCCTTAAAAAGAATTCCTGCATACATGCCTAAACCAGGTCTTCCATCATTTTTATGATTCTTGTTGATGAATTTTTTTCCACCAGTTCTTATTCAATATTTTCCACTTCTGACTTATTAACTTTAACTGACTTGTATGAAGTGGATTGAAAAGAGAAAGAAACACATAACGCTACATCTGGGACATGTATTGCAATTGATTTAGGCTTTCATTAGATATGTTTCCCCGTGACTAAAGATAACAATGTGCCATGCTCTGGAAACAGTTTTAAGCATAATCTAAATTTGTTTTTTTTTTTTTTTTTTTTTTGGTAAAACAAAGACAGGGTTAAAATAATATTGATGCCATTCAATACAGAAGAAAAAGAAGAAACAATGGAAAAACAATTAATTTCTTGGTAAATTCAACAGCAACCTTATAACAACAGCAACCTTATAAGAAAATCGAAATATATTTTCTTGTGATTATTATCTCTTCTAATCAGCAGTTGTACCAAACCAATTCTGCTCAAGTCATCCTCAGGGCTATACTGTGGTGTTTATCCTCCCCATAGTATAGTGCAGACGGTTTGATATCATCTATTTTCCCTTCTTGTTTTTAGTTTTATTTTTGTTTTTTAAAGTTTTTTCCAATAGGCAATTAGTAGAAGTCCTCCAAAAAAAAAAGTCCCCCCAGATCCCAAATCAAATTTCAGTGAAAGTGTCATAGTGAAAGATACCCATCCTGGCTGGTCAAGCACCCTACCTCAAAGTTCTAATGATAGCTCCAATTCGGAGAATAGGACAATGATAAGTGTAGGGGCTAATGTAACCATAAACGATGATAATGGGTTTCAAGAGGTCCTCTCTAGAATTTCTAAAAAAAGGAAAGAAATCTCCCCAATTAAAAGCATTTCCCCTCTCCCTGCCCAAGATTCTCCCTCCAAAAACTTATGAATTTACCTTAAAATTACTTCCACTACCCCCTTGGAAATAAAAATGATCACTGCAATAAGAGTTGCAATTTTTAAACTGCTAAAATCAATGTTCTCTCTTAACATTAACTGTGATGGATCTCTGCTAATAGCTGTAGAAGAGCAGAAATCAGCAGATACAATAATTAACCTTAAATCCCTTCTGAATATCCCAATTATTGCATCTAATTGGAACCCAAAACAATCACCAACAAAAATAGTAGTTTATAATGTTTCCCCAGAGATATCTACTCAGGAGTTAAAAGAAGGCCTCCCAGATAGGGCTGGAAACACAATCCCAGTTGAGGATGTTACCCAACTTGGAAAACCTAACTCTAATGGCCTAAAAACTAGTAGATCTTTCTTATTCACACTAAAGGATAAAATTGATATCCCAGAAAAATTATTCCTTTTTGGGCAAATCAAACCACACAAGGAATACAAACCTAAGCCTATTCAGTGTCAGAAGTGTTTCAAACTGGGACACACGACAAACAAATGCAATGAAATTCTCCAAGAGTGTAGTAATGGTAAATCTTTCCATCCTAAAGAGCTGACAACTTGCAACAACACTCAGCCTACATGCATCAATTGCTAAGGCCCACATGAATCTACAAATAAATCATTATGCCCTGCATACAAGAGAAGAGCTCTAACGCTCCAAATATCAACAGAGAAGGCCATCCCATACCCTTTTGCTGCAATGGAAGCAAATGCTACCCAACAATACCCAATAAAGCCTGTAATGAAACCAACCAAAACCCCCAAGACGAATGCCCCCAATCCATCAAGCCCCCCATATAGAACACCATCTTTCTTAGCCCCCTAGCTCACATCCCTATCATAAGGAATCATCAAGCCAACGAGCCTCCTTTTCCAGTGAGATGAGGCCAGCCTGGCCCTCCCTCCCACGAAGAAACAAACCAGAAACATTACCAGGAATCAATCCCTTAATCAACAAACAGCATGCACTACCAAAAATGCAATCCCCAAATATATGCTTATTCATTCTAAACTGTAATGCAGTTCAGGCCATGAACATACATCAACTACAGAAAACAAAAATTATTGCAGAATTGGCAAAAATCTACATCCCAGGTGATATGCTCATTCAAGAAAAAAAAGATCTTGCTTTACTTTTAACAAAGCTGGACATTGATACACAGTCATATGAAGAATAAATCAACAACACAACATTTATCAATACTCCAATGGAATGTAAGATCACTCACAGAAAATAAGCTAAATGAACTAATATCATTTATGAATAATAATTCCATTAATATTGCTTGCCTCCAGGAAACTCATTTAACCCAAAATCAACAAATTAAGTCTCTGGGATATACTATCCTGAGAAAGGATAGATCTTCAGAGAGAAAAAGAGGTGGTGTAGCTTTATTAGTTAATAATAATACAAAATTTTGTGGCATCAATTTTCCAGATTTTGAAAATGATGTTGATGTAATTGGTATAAGTGTTTGGCTGAATAATTTAAAAACCTACATAGTAAGCTTTTATAACCCTAATGGCCAAACTACAGATGCCAAGGATTTCTTTAATTATATAAATAATTCTAATATGTTAAAAAATATCATTATTTGTGGTGATTTCAATGCCCACAGCCCTTTGTGGGGGAATAAACCAGCAAATAAAGCTGGTAAATTTATTGAGCATATGACTTCAAATAAAAATGAATTAGCTGTTGCTACCCCTCCAAACCTGAATACATATTTTAACCCCAAAAGTGGCAAATTCTCCACAATTGACCTACAAATTGTGTCTTTAAATTTGTTGAACAAAATTTACATAAATAAAATTGATAGTCTATGTACAAACCACTTTGCTATAGTTTGCTCCCTTAATTAACCTACTGGAACTTCATCTCATACCTCCAAATATATCAACACTAAAGCAAACTGGTCTATTTTCCAAAATAAGCTAAATGATGAAATTACAAGTTTCACCCAAAGTTCATGCATTTCTAACACAACAGTTGACACACATGCTGAAGCGTTGACATCTTTACTAATAAATACAGCTAAGCATGCTATCCCCAGGACAACACCTAAGAAAACCTTCCCTAAACAAATTCCTAAAGCATGGTGGACAAATGAGTGACTAAATAATTGGAGGATAAAAAAGGCAGCTAGGACAGAATTTATAAAAAAACCATAACCTACTACATATTTAAAAAAATTACAATAATAATCTAATCTAAAAAGTACTATATTAGATTCTAAATATAAATAATGTACTAATTTTTCATATAATATCTACATAGAAACTCATTAGCCAATTATACATAAAGTCATATGCCACATATGTGGGAAAAAGACTTATCCCAACCCACTCCTGTATGAGCTTATACATAATAATACCCATTATGAAAATGATAATGAAAAGGCTAACCTATTTGCAACTCTTTTTGTTAATAAGCTAACATCAAACAATCAAAGCAAACTGTCCACAATTCCTATGAACCCTAGTTACCAACCACGCCCAGGATCCGAGTACATAACAAATCCATTTTCAATCCAGGAATTGAATAATGCAATACATTATATTAGGTCCAAAACTAGCAGCAGCTATGACAATATACACCCTACATGGATAAAGAATCTCACACCTTCATACAAACAAGAACTGCTAAATTGTCATAATCACGCTTGGGCATCTTCTAGGTTCTCCAATATATGGAAATATTCGTCCCTCCTACCAATCCTAATAAATAACAAACCAAAAGATAACCCTGAGTCTTATAGGCCCATAATGATTACACCTGTGATGGGGAAAATAATGGAGAAAATGATTTATCACAGACTCCTCTGGTTTTTTGAGAAAAATAACATGATCCCACACACTCAAACTGAATTCAGGAAATACAACTCCTCAACAGATTTTGCTAACAAATGCAATAAATGCATCTTTCTCAAAAAATAATATCCTAGTGGCAGCTTTCCTAGATTTAGAAGGAGCTTATGACAATGTGAACCACCAAATCCTTTTAAATAAACTTGCAAACATTGGAGTACCTCCTAAGCTAGTATCTTTTATTAAATCCTCCATATAAGTGCAAAGTATCATTGTTTGTGCTGGTTCAGCCTCTTCATCCCAACAGACAATAACCACAGGCCTACCTCAGGGAGCAGTCCTCAGTTGCCTCCTATTTGTCCTATATCTCTGGGACATGAACCTACCCCACACGAATGTGCAATATGCTGATAATCTGTTGTTATGGTCATCTGGCATCATCTTTCAGATAGCTCAGTCAAATCTGCAAAAGTCACTTTTCCAGTTTGAAAAATTCTCTCAACATTCAGATTTACCCATTCCACCCACCAAGTCAAAAATAATCCAATTTCACCGGAAGCGAAACCATGTTAATACAAAACTAACTCTAAAAAACTAACTCTAACTCTAACAATAACTCTAACAATAAAAAAATGTTATAGAAAAGCAAATATACTAAAAAGACTTCTTTCCACACCCTGGGGTTGTAAGGAGAAAACCTTACTCCAGTTTTATAAATCACATATAAGACCCCATATTGACTATGGGCTCATTGTCTATGGTTCATGTGCAAAGACCCAGATGCAAAAAATTGAAACAACACAAAATGATATAATACGTCTCATATTTGGTCTTAGGAAACCCACAAGCACCAAGTTTCTGCTTATGGAGAGTGGATTAACAACAATAAGGGAGAGACGTAGCTTTCTCTTGATAAAATATCTTACAAAAATTGAATCAAATAGCTCACACACATTACATAATTGGTTAAGAAATCCAGCCATGTATAGAGGTATTGCAGATGAGTATGCCAATATTCAAAAGAAGTTCCCTGTACCAGCAAAGTCTATTGCACCTACTTTCCCCCAATCCCCTCCATGGAATTGGTCATTTCCCATAATAAATACATAATTTTCAAAATGGAATAAAGATTTAACCCCCATTGCTTTTGTCCAGAAAAAATTTGCAGAACTTAATACAATTACCTATAAAAATCACTTCCAAATATTTGTTGATGGGTCAAAAATGAATGAGAAGGTTGCAAGTGGTGTTTTCCTTCCTCACCTGAAAATTGCAATGGGCGAGAGATTATTTAATAATTTATCTATAATGTCTGCTGAGTTAAATGTCATAATCATGGCATTAGAACACCTTCAGCAAAACCAATCTTTGATTGAAAATTCGAATAATATTATCATCTGTTCCGACTCTTTATCAAGCCTTGAGTTGCTGGCCTCAGCTCCTCAATATAAGTTGGACATTGACACTTATCATTGTCACAGTATTATTGATAATCTTGCTTCAAGTGGAATAAAAACTTACTTTCAGTACATTCCTAGCCACTCTGGCATAAGTGGTAATCATCAGGTTGATGAAATAGCAAAAAATGCTATAAATATTGACCAGCCAAGTGGGAGACCAATCCCAATTAGAGATATTTACCGATGGAGGCTATCAGATATTAATTTTAATAAGATTAATCTTATCCTTTCCCCCTTTCCCAATAAGTATCTTTCTAAAATTTATCATAAAATTCGTTCTGGAACAAATGGACTAAATTTCCTCACATTCTCATATAAGCTTTCTAATTCAAGTGGTTCAATTCCCCTGTCCACTCTTTGCAGGCATTGTAATATGAATAATGAAACAATTGACCATTGCCTATTTGAATGTAATATGCTGACGTCTGCACAACATACCTTGCTTTCTAAACTGTTAAAATACTTCAAACACCACAAAATCCCACTATCAGCCAAGAGCCTAGCCAACTATACCTGCACACAGAGCATAGAAATCGACATCTATCATCTTATATTTGAACTACTTGAGTTGAAAGATCTGCTGAAAGATATGTGAATATATATATTAAATATGAGGCAATCAAGCCAGTAGCTCTGTAGCCCACAGAGTGAAGCAAAAGGAAAAGGGCTAAATAGTTTTACTGAAAAGCCCGCTTGCTGTTAAATAGAAGAAGATTTCTTGGGCAAGAAACAACTGGGTAATATTTTACTTCGTGTTTGAATGCTGTAATTTTGTGATTATGCATATAAGAAATTGTGATTAATACAATAGGCTACCTTAAAGTATCTAACTTGATTAAAGTATGGGTAGGTTTTTGATAGGATAAATAATTGCCTTCCAGATGAACTTTCATTTAATTTTTGAAGACAATCGTAGAGCCAGGTGAACCAAATTTTTAGAAATTATCTCAGATGTTAATTCCTGAGACTCTCTGGAAGTTTGGCTGACACTATTGAAATGGAAGTTAAAATCTAATGGTTTAAGATATGTAATCCTTCCCTGGCCCATGCAGTAGAAACGCTTTCTTTTTATAGCAAAGATGACAATTTAGCAATCTGAACAGAAGCAATTTCCAGGGATCCGGAAAAGCTGTTTTCTGCAACCAATAGGGAATACGAATTACCAAAGGGATTCATATCTACAGAGGTCTAAGAACCTACCTTAAAATCACCCCGACTGGTGAAAATCCTCTCGATGTCATTCAGTTATGAAGGTGGTCCAGCTCATGTGGCACATCCCAAGTTCTGTTCCATGGCTTGCTGTACCAGTCCTTGTTGATTAATGACTGCCTGTTTGCCAAAGGACTTATTTTGCAGATCGCTACTGGTATGCTGCCTATAGCATTTCCTAACATATTGATTTCTCTTTTTTTAAGTTTTTTTCGAAAATGTTTTGTAAAATTATGTACATAGAAATGTATTAAAGACACTATTTCTTTTTTTTTCAAGAATTTGTATCCTTTCTGTTTGACCATTGAAGCCTTTATAGTTTCTGGAAATATATATCTCCATTTTTTTAGATAGTCCAGCCGAAATTCATTGAACCCCTACCAAGACCTAATGAAAAACTAGAACTAATTGAGAACAAGGAAATAGAAACTAATGTCAATGAAGTTTCAAATGTTGGTAAGCCAGTCTGCTTTTCCCCTAGTTAATAGGCTTTTAACTAAAATTCCGTGATCTTCTCGACCACAAATGAGTACATGAGTTATATTGACATAAAATCTAGTGCTGGTAAAATAAAACCCAGTCTTGTTGCAACTTTGAATACAGTAATAGTATAGTTAGTTCTTTCGGAACAGTATATTTTGGCTCTTGTTGCCAAAGAAAAACAATATCTCGAGTTTTATTTATATTTGAGGAACAAAAATCAAACTGAAAAACTGAATGGTGGTAGAGGAAATATGATGAAATTTTTTGCTTCAGTCTGCAAGATTTTCTTTGAAATCTTTCCGAAAAAAAATCCCAAATTCACAAAAAACAAATTTTCAAAAACTTGTATCTCTAAATCCAGTGGTACTTGGTCTTTTTATGCAACTATTTAAATTCAATAGGGGGAAGGGGAAGACTACGCTGATTTTGGGTTGCACATATTTTTATTGCTTTGCAGTTTAGGCTTTCTAAGCTAGAAGAAGTTGAATGTGACAAACGATTTACAGTAAATGGAGCAACTCTAGAATAAAAGAGGTTGCACTAGCAAAAAGGAAATGGTGTGTAGTAAGGAAAGGGGGTCAATATGATAAATTATGCAGAATACAAACTAATGTGACTGCAATTAACTGTATTTACCTCTTGCAGCTTGGCGTTTATTTGATATAAACACCTAAATATCAATAACATAGTTGCTTAGAAATATAAATTCATTAGAATTTATTTCTATTATTCCTGGATTGTAATTTTTATATCAACTGTAAAAGCAAAAATGGTGACTTGTAAAATTAAAAAAGTTACCTGTGTGCAGCAAGCAAATGATATGTTTCCCTTAAGATAGGTTAAGTGCCCTCATAAGCAGGTTATGTATTTATGTATCCATTTATTTTATTTCCTATCTCACCAACAATAAAAGATGGAGTACAAATAAGGTGCATCATAGTTGCTCCAAGGAATTTGCACTGACAATTTGCTTAGCTTTAACTGATGTATCATTAAGCTATTGCTGGTTTTCATATTGGTTGTCATTTTTTCTACCCGGTCCTTTGATTGAATACCTACTCTTCATTCATATTTTTTTTTTTAAGTTGAACAACACGATTTCTTATACTACCACAAAATGACACAATATAATCAATACGAGCTGCAGGACCAACCAGTGTTTCGGGGGATTTTCCACAACAACTGAATAAGGTAGGGACAGAGTGTACTAAACTAAACTTTGACCTTTAGGCCCAGGCCAGGAAAAACACGTTTTCGTCATTCGTTCAGTTGTGCGGTTAAGCTTCTGATACATTTGATTCACATAATTTTTTATACAAGCGACAACTATGTCCAACATAAAAGGACCTCTTTAGGCTTGTATATCAGAAATTTGGGTGGAACTTTTCTTGTCGTTCTGAAATTGCAACAGAACTTTTGCTATGCTTGCAACATTAGGGCCGTTCTTTTGCTCTAAGATCTCACATCTTTCTGCAAAGATTTCCGTTCTTTTAACTCATCTTTGTTCTAAGATCTTACAGCTCACTGATCTTAGCAAAAAGTGTGAAGGACACCATTTTTCTGCCATATGGAACAATGATGAGAGAACTTTGATGATACACTCATCATTGTTCTTAGACCGCTGATCAGAGCAGAAGGATGAAAGACGTTTGCAAAAGAACGCCATAAGATGTAAGATCTCAGTGCTAAGATTTCACTTTTAAGCATTCGTTGTCAAAAGATGTAAGATCTTAGATCAAAAAGATGAGTAAAAGAACGGCCCTATTATCAAAGTCCTCAACAGAAATCCCCAGCCATTCATTGTACCCAGTCTTTTTGTATAAGTTCCATAAGACCTTTTTGCCTTAACTGAAAAGAATTTCACAAATCTGATAGAAAACAGATCTAGCTTCAAGCTACTGGTCATCAAACAAAGTTCAAAGTTGGGCTTTAAAAAATATTTTTTTTTTATTATCTTTTTATTTTGTTTTCAGTATAACCAATCAATACCCGTAATTAAAAGTATGTATTCAATCTGGTAAATTTGCATATAGTTTACGCATATAAACTCTACGCGACGGATATTTGTTGGTACTCTGTAAGCAGTGAATGCGGTAGGTATTATTTACCTCGTTAGCTATAGCTATTGACTGCATTTTGTACAGCACTACTCAAGTATATCAAGCGAATTAAGCTATACGAAAAGTGCGGTTCAATCCCGCTCTCTAGGTACGTGATTGAATAAAGGTTAAGATAGCAAGGTCAGTTATACTGATGAAGGATAATAGATTGCCAATTATTGTGCCTTATGACCATCCATCTTTCCCCAAACAAAAAACAAATTTTCCTCAAATGGAATGGAAAGGAGTCATCAAAAGGATTTAAAGGGAATTGGAATTTCATGAGACGAAGTAAGAAGTGAAGCTTTGAAGAGGTTGGGGAGGGGGGAGGAGCATGCACAGCTCTGTTGGCCTGAATTGGCGCGGTACTGCAAAGAGCTATTAGCTATAGTAGTGTTAGTAGTAGTAGGTGTGTGTATATGCATATCCTTTTCACTCTATTCTAACACTGACAATTTATTCTGTTCATTTAATATTTTTTTAATTTCCTAAAAGTAAAGATCACAAATCACTTCTTCTTAGTATAAGTGTGGTTAGATCGAGGGTATCTTTGGTGGCAGGTGGGTTGTTGTATATAAATGTTATATCACCAGTAAATCCTTGTGATTCTATAAATTTGTCCATGTGTGGATAAAGGAAAGCATTAATCAGTAAAATGTGAGTGTGGTTTTTAGCATCAGGAGCCAGCTGGTAGTAATATTTCAGCCATTCTGTTGGATTTGAAAAGAAGCTATCATCACTGCAGTCGATATACTTCACTGGCATTTCTAAATGAATTTGACTAAAAAATGAATGAATTGTGAGAAAAGATTACGCTAGCGAGAAGGTTACTAAATGGACAGAATGTTAAAAAAGGAACTAGAATTTTGAATTTTATTGATTGTAATTTTTCTAATATTTTTTTTTCTTTGATTGGTGCCACTGCAAGTAATGTACACGTGAAAACTGTACTGTACCTTTTGCATAGATTGAGTGTGGAATTTTATTGTTTTTTTTATGTAATTCTTAATATCCCTGGACTTTAAATAAGAAAACGAGAATAGTAATTGTGTCAGTAATTTCTAACTATCAGTAAGCATACTTTTTCAGCCAAAAGCTGACGTAGGCATTTCTTTTTGACAAAGTAAAAAAAAAAAAAACACTCAGAACTTCTATCTAGTTGATTTTCTTACTGAACATATTGTTGTTTGAACTTAATCATAGTTTGAACATATGAACTTAAATCAAGGCATCACTAGAACTTCTATAGTGGCTTCAATGCCACAGATTACTTGAATTTTGAAATATTCTCTGAGATTTTAGCATTTTGTCTTATCAATGTTCAACTTCTTTCCTGATAATAAAATCCAAAATTCCAGACTCTTTTCCAGAGTTTTTATCGTTGATTTTATATTTTCATACAATTCTGCCAATGATATAATAGAAAAAAACCTGAGTCTCAACCCATATAATTATGCCAGTTGCACTTAATGATGTTAGCAGGACACTAAAATAATGAAAAATCCCTCATTGAAAAAAATGGGAAGATTCAAGAAATGTGAAGAAACGTCATCTAAAACTCAACTCAAGTTGTCTCTGAGACAAACGTGGGCAACCAATGGGTTGTTTCCATATAAAAAAAATAAAAAAAAGCCACTGTCATCTTGATAAAAAATGCACAGTTAATTGTAGAAACCTAGATAAAAATATTGATTGTATTTATTCTTTAATCTGTTTCTATTTTTGACTTGCATAGACAGAAGAAAAAAGAACCACCTTTGATAAAAGAGCACAACTGTTATATTTTTATTTCTTTTTTAAGGCTAGCCAACATTCTGTATTACTAACTAGCCATTTTAGAATTGATCCAAAGTTGTTTAAAAAAAATAAAAATAATAAACCTGCCTACTTTCCGAAAATAAAGGCTGAATCCAAATAAACTTCACACTTTTGACATCCAAATTTTAATGAATTAAGATTAAATTTGTTTTCCATTCTAATTCTGCTAAGTGCCACTGTACTGTTCTTAATAAATCAAATAATTCTCAATAAACCCACTTAAAAGCACCAATACATTCTCTCTTATCACTTTCCCATGTTCTTTGATATTGTTCTGTAACCTTTTAAAATGTTCTTGATGTTGCCAACTTTTTACAAACTTTTTTCGAATCTTGATTAATTATCTTGTTACTATTAAAAATTATGTAAATTTACGTGAAATTACTGTCTGGTGTGCGATTTGGGTAAATAGGATGATTAGCGACAAGTTTCTCGAATTTCATGGTGGGAATCTATAACTGGGAATATTGAACTATACAAACTAACCTTGATTGACTTGTAAGATGAGATTGAATCAAATCAATTTGTCTATGTTTGACAAGTTACTATCTGCAATAGTACTCGGGAAAATGTTTCGCTTTTATGATCGTAATTTTCGCAGCGTGATATTCACGGAATGAGTTTCAGAATTGTAGGATTATACGCACTGTTAGATTTTTTTAAGTATTAAAGCATTTAGTATTTTGAAAATAATGGCCTGAAGAACCATATTAGAGCTTAGTTGTTATTTAGACCCAAACCTAAATGCTGGTCAAACATAGCTCCCTTTTCCGCCGTCTCAACAAAAAAGTTTCGTGAGCTAATAAAGATCGCTTGCTAACATTATTGGAGAATTCTGCTAAACAAAATGAATCGTTGTTGGAGAAAATTGTAAAAAAAAAATTGAGCGCGATATTAAAGATTTGATAATATAGCCAAGTGGAATGACTAGTTTTCCAGGGGTGGATCCAGAATTTTTTCTTAGGAGGGGGGCAAAATAGGTTGATCCGATAAAGGATCAACCTATTGCGTTAGAAGCAAGTTTAATTAACGCAAACTTTGTTAATTAAGTAAATTACACTACTTTAGACTACGTTAGGAAGGGGGCGCCCCCAGCCCCCCTGGATCGTCCACTGCTAGTTCCTACGCTGTAAATATTTCTAGAGAAATCATGAATGATAATATTTATTACTGTTATATTGTTTTGTTGATTTCCTACTCATATCTTAATAGGTATGCTTACCTAGGAGGCTATGCTGATTTCTTTTTCATAAATTGTATTGTTTTTTAATTTCCCGCCCAAATAACATGTTTCTGAGAATTGACTAATGATTTATAAACAGAAAATTTAGCGGATATGGCTGGAAATTTACATATATATTGCCTAAGACAGCTCCGCTCACCAAAGCTTTGAAATTCTTTGGGTTTCTGGAATCACCAGTTATAAATGTAAATCATGTTGGGAAAAAAAGAGCCACCTATAAACGTAACATTAAGAATGAGTCAAAATACGAATTGCCTCCATGCGGCAAATTTTGCAAAATTTTCAGAGTAGATTCCAAATGTTTTTTTAATGCTGATTTTTAGAATTTATTACTGACTCATTAGGCAGGGCTTAAAACCTAATAACCCTCTTTTTATTCACAAAACAGAAAAGTATAGTTGGGAGAAGCCAAAATTCATAGAATTTTAAAATATTTGCAGAGATTTCAAATTGTTTCTTCTAAAATGTAAATTTCTATCTTTGGAATTTGTTATTTGGCTGACAAAATTGATTAAACCCACTATTTTTTTTTAATTATAATAATAATGATATTATTTTTCGAGCTTTGAAAAGCCAACTGACATAGGATTTCATTTCGCATATCACAATCGCCTTTCATCACGGTCTATTGGCCTTAAATTTATGTATCATCTATGTTAAACTGCAAACATGTACAACACCAATGAAATCAGTTTCTTTTTGTGAGGCGAAAACGTATATGAGACAGCTGGCCTGGCCATTGTTTTTATGTATTAATCACAGTTTATATAATTATCCAGTATGATCTCTCCCTATCTCACTCATTATAAAAACTCAGACCAAGGTGAGAGTGCTCCAGAGAATGTTTTCGTAGATAAAAACATAGGCGACATCAGATCTTTTCATGGCCAGACGATTCCGACTGTGATCTAATCAGACATAAGAAGAAACCCGCTATTACGAATAATGCGCTTAGTTGGAAACAATCGGACACAGATTAACCAGTTAATGCAGAAAGAAGTGGGAGGAGTTTTTTGTTCGTACCGAGAATGAAGACCAGAAATGATCTGCGATAAGCTTACTGGATAATTATATGAACTGTGGTATTAATTTAAAAAAAAATTCCCCACGAAATAAGTTTTCCAAAGAAAATTAAAGAGCTACATTAAATAAAAAATGAGCAGAAATAAAGCCAAATAATTTTCCAAGCGTGAAACTACCACAAATCACCATCAGTAAATACATGAAACCCAAAACGAACTGAAATGACATTAAATAACCGAGTCAAAATCAAAACGAGCAGAAACTAACATGAGTTGGGCTGATACCCCCATACCTTCTGAAGACAAGATTATAATTTGCACTTTACTGAAAACAATTATTATTTCGAGCTGAATGTTTCTATTTCTTAAAAAAAAATCAGCAAGAAAAGAATGTGGATTGACAGTTTAATAAATACATACTGATATTTATTCCTTAAAGTCTTAATAATTTTAGACTTATTTAAGTTAAAAAAGTGAAAAATGTAAAATATATATTATTTTCAGTAAAGTGCAAATTATGTTCTGGTCTTCAGAAGGCTTGGGGGGGGGGTTAGCCCTACTCATGTTGGTTTCTGATCGTTTTGATTTTGAAACTACACGATGGTGCCTTGGTGAAACACAAATATGTATATTGTGGCTACATCACTGTTTCTTGAGACAGCGCTATTGCGCTGCCTATGAAAAGAAGGGTCACAAACAAGTTTTTAAGGTAGTTAGAAATTGGAGAGAAATTGATCTTGTGTAATTTAAAAATGTCTGTTGAAGAATTTAAAGACGCCAGCATTGGCAGCAGTTTAGATATGCTTAGGTTTAGCAAAAAAGGAAAGATACTTTATTCATACTTGCAAATTTGTATAGTGATAACATTGTACTCATAAACAAGTAACAAGACACAGAACTCTGTACTGCATAGTATTAAGTTATCTGGCAACACCTACTGGTTTCCTGAATACTGACAGTTTTTTCCTATTCCATATATACTTTTCCCAATTGCCAAGATGCGCTAAGGTTAGCTTCTAATTTTAGCGTTGCGCCTTAGGAAGTTTCTGATCTTCTCTGTATCTATGATTTGTGACATTACATCCGAGATGAGATTTCGTTTTTTTTTCTTCAAATCGCTTGGGTTTCTAGTCGTAAATGCTTTTCTTACTCTGGACTAAAATAGAAACGGTACTCGAAATCTTGTCTCCAGAAAGTAGACAAGTAGGAAGTAGACAATATGGAAGAGGAAATCTGGTCTTTTCAGTTTCTTTTGTAAAATGTTGCGGATAAAAAAGTTAAAACGAAAATTATTTTTAATTTTAATTGTCATTTTCAAAGTAAGAATACCAGTAAAAATGGCTGCGAAAGAGAATTTTATTGTAAGAGGGAATCTTATCTCCCATTGTATATATTGTCCTTAAGCTTAGTTTCGGTTAAAATGAGCTAGAGTTCGGTCTTTTAAAGGTTGTAGTAGACGCTGCAACCTTGGTGTCTAAAAAAAAATGTGAAGAAGTCTAGAATCTTATTCAGATACATCCTTAGCCAACATGTTTGTTTGGGGGGGGGTGTAGGGAGAGGGCAGTAGGTCGGTCATATTTTTTCAACCGAGATGGATGTCTCGGTTGCAGTACGGTACGTCCACTTGGCTTCACGCCAAAATTTTATTTCACGCCGAAATTCAGGAGGGTGGGGGGGGGGGGGTGTGGACGTCTGCCTTCAATCATACTCAATGCTCCTGGTCAAAATTATAAAATGTATGTCTTACCTATACATTCTGAATTGGAAGCAGGTTATCAGCATCAGCAGGTTTGGGTTTGGATAGGTTTTTAGTTCATATGCCAGATCTCTCATCCCGTAACTCATTGCACCCATGAACCAATATGTGAAGTAAAATAACCCCATAATGTTTGGAAGGAGTGTCTCTACCACCAATAAAATTTGGAGCCTGTAAAAAAGTTGTATTCTATTTGAGTAGCAGTAGCTAAAATCAACTCAAAGAAGCATGACGCCTGAAGCATTGTACTCATGTATGCCTTGCTATTAGAGACCTATCATCAGGCAGTTCTTGTTTACAAGTGCAGCCAAGCATCCAGTTCTTGAGCCTAGAACTCCCCGTGTGAAAATTCCTGTCAGTGAATCAGAGAGTTATTCCAGTTAGCTATAAAAAGTTCTCAAGAATTTCGATATTTTTCCCATGATTAAGTAAAAAAAAAATCCGTAAAAGCTTCAAAAGAACAAAAATTACAAAAAATCCGGACAGTTTTTGGCACCCCTTCAATACCCCAAAATGCTTGTTTGTCATTTGCTCTTTAATGAAAACTAACAGACTCCTTAAATCGGAACTTTATTTTAGCTGTTAAACCAAAAAAAAATCTTGAAAAACTTGCCTATATCTTGTTTTTCAGTGATAGAAGAAAGAAAACTATTATTATCAAATTCTCATTCGATTTCAATGCTCTACTGATCTTGTGGGAATTACAGAGGTGCGCGGGGGAATGTTGCAGATTTATTAAATATATACAACCTCATCACTAGAAACATATTCCGGTAATCTATATTGAATCAGCAGTAATTTGGAGAGAAGATTATCACAGGGTTAGTCACCAAAATCGGATGGGAATATTACTAATTGGTCACAAGTTTTAAGATAAAATTTTTTTTTTTATATTCTTGAAAACCAAAAGCTGGACAAGGTCAATTGCGAATGTTTTTTTTTCATCTTACAGATTTGAAATTGGAAGTTATAGTGCACTTTTTAAGAGTCAAATTTGCACTTTTTTGAATTTTTTTTTTAATGTTTTCACTTTTATGACTCTAATAAATCAAAAATCATTAAGATTTTAACGAATAAATATGAGCATATAAAACTGATAATTCGCATTCATTTGTATTTTTGTCAGTAAAGTGCAAATTATGTTCTAGCCTTGAGAAGGCATATCGGTTGTGAGCCCTACTCATGATATTTTCTGCTCGTTTTGAGTTTCAATTATTTATTGATGCGGATTTGTGGTAGTTTTACTCATGGTAGATTATTTGATTTTTTTTTTCATTTTTTGGTTCAATGGAGTTCTTTACTTTTCCTTGAAAAACTTATTTTGTGGAACAAAAGTTGTTTTTTTTTATTACACGTATATTTAAGATTACACGATTACAAGTATATTTAAGGCACGCATTTTCAAGCTTCTCGTGAGAGGTCGTTGAGATCACTATGCAGGGAGAACGGCGTATTTCACCCGTGTTCATTTGGGGATTATATTCGGACTAAGCGTGTAAAATAGGTGCTGAAAAGGTGCCAACTATCTTGTTTCATTTACACTAATTTTCCCAAACAAAAGAATTTGAACACGGATAGTTTTAAACTTGCTTTGCTGAAGCAAGAAACAGTTTGACCGGTCAGTGGAGCTGGATTTAGCCCCCCCCCCCTCCGCCCCTAAGACTGAAGACAGCACATGCCTTTACCCCCTCATTCCTCCTGATATACAGCTCCATTGCTAAGAAATATGTGTTTTTGAATGAACTGATTTTGCAATATAAGAACTACATATTCCAACTTGTAAACGTAGGAGATAATGCGGTGTCTGACAAGGACCCTTAACTCATGGAAATTATGTAAAAATGACGTAAAATATATGAAATCTCAAATATTGAGCAAAAATTATTTTCAATATGCCATTGAAATTTTCATAGTGGGACGAGATATCTACAACGGGAAGTGGGGGGGGGGCTTCTAAGATGTTATGATGTTGCAGTGTATCGGACAATCTGCTATATATATATTTTCATTTAATTTGCCTATTTTATGTTTGTTTTGATATTAACCGTGTAAGTCAAAAAGTATCAAAACACAAGTTTGTTTAAACTTACCTTCTAATATTTTGTTTAGAAAATTTAATGTATTCAAAGAACTCTGCTACTGCTATCCCACATAGAACAAGCAATGTTGGCATAATGGGTATGATGAAGCGTTCTTCTTTGTGAGGATTTAAGCTAAAAGAAAAATAGGTCATATTATCTAAGAATACAGATAATGAGATTAGGGCTGAAATAGAGAAGACCAAAGAATCGGTGCGAAAACGAGCTAAGTCCTAATTTGATGCGAAAATGATCTGAATTCTGACTCATTGCAAAAAGGAGCTTAATCCTGGATGGAAATTTCGATTCATGCTTATTTTTTTTTTTTTTAAATTTTGATTGCGATCCAGTATTTTATTTCTTTAGAAGAAAAAGCTAAATGAAATTAATCAATTTTCTAACAATTAATATATATTAAAACCGTGCCAATTTAGGAACTAATAGTAATTAGTTTAAAAAATTGAAAAAATCCCAAAATAAAGAGCGATGCTAGAACTTGAGACGAGTAGAAAAGTAAGTTATCTTATAATAAAAACCTAAATCGAACAGACATAACTAGGCCTGAATGTATGGACCCTAAAACCTACAGGAAATAGAATGAATGATCAAGCCAAACGTAAAAAGAGAAAAAAGAAACAAAAAATTCACAACCGCATTTTGTGCTCTACTGGAAACTAAAGAGATCCCTTAAAAATTATCAGTTAACGTATTGTAAGTTTTAGTTCGGTAACAGTTTCCTATGCTTCTGACTGAAATAGAATTATGGGAAAAAATAGTGCTGCAAAAAATTATCGTATTTAAAATAGAACAACTGGAATGGTTATCGTAAACGGGTTTATCTGAAGAAATGTTCTGTTGTTTCTTGTAAACTTAATTAGTGGTTTGGTTATTTTTTCAATTTTTTGGTGGTTACAACAAAAAAGACATTGCTTCAATTATTGGTTGTTTTCTTTTTAGTTCAATTGAAAAATAAATAGACTGGTTCAAAAATTGCTAATTTATGTTTCAAATATGTATCCAAGTATTGATTTTATGTAATTTTGAACAAGGCCATACCCAGGATTTTTTTTCGGAGAGGGTTTTACTCAAAGATTTTTTTTTCGGGGGGGGGGGGAGGGATACACAAAAAAACTAAAAAAACATACAAAATTCGTTTATATCCATTTCTGTTACTTTTTTACGAGTCAAACAAACATTTCTGGGGGGGGGGTTCAAGCCCCCTAGTCCCCCCTCTGGGTACGGCCTTGCTTTCGAATGAAACGAAATTATAAGCCAAAATAGCGCAGAAAAAAAGCGGTCTTTTTAAATAATAAAACTAATTGTATTTTCCCAATGTATTTATTCTGTGAAATTGTGCTTCTTTCTTGTAAAGAAAACAACCATCAATTTTTTGTTAATTTTTTTTCATGTATATGACAAAAAATTACATCTGTTCAGATTTTTTTCAGTAAAGTGGGACTACGCTCATACCTTTAGGTATGGTTTCAGGTATGCGTCGGAATCGCAACATGTAATATAAGCGGGAAAATTGTGAAATAATTAGTGAATGTTTGCTTACCTTAACATTATTAACGGGAACACTGTATTCAAGACAAGTATTTTATCCGCTGTCAAAGCTGACCTTTTCCAAATTTTGAGTCGACTTAGTATGAACAGTGCTGCAGGGATGCAGGCATGAGTCAGCATAAATGGGCAGCACCAGTTCAAGTAGAACGTGACCCTTTCTATGCCGAATTGAGCGGAAGCCTGCTTTAACACGTTGAAATCGATGAAATTGTATGGCGTTATTGAAAACTCTTCGTAACACCAGTAGTCAGCGTAGATTGACAGTGTGACAACCAGGATACTAAAATTACATTTATTCAGTATTACATTGTTTTTTTTTAGAGCCAAAATTATGAATGAATGATTTTTATTACCCATCTTTAGCAATACAAAAAAGTAAAAATGGAGTAGAGAAAAAATGAAAAGAAAACAACAAAACACATCGAACAAACAAACAACTTAAATTAATACTTCAATAACTAAAAAAAAAACAATAAAAAAACCAATGGCGAAACTATTTACATAAAAAGACAACCATTATACATTACTGAATGTGGTTTACCGGAGTAAAAACGGAAGAAAGGATAGTTAAGAAAAGGGTAATGCTGCGTGTACGTTTTTGAAAACCTGGTACAATTGCTGCTCGATCTATTGAAATGCAGGTTCTCATGAGGAATGCAGAATCTTTTTATCAAAATTTATCTGTAGTTAAAGTTTTAAATCCTGAATTTTGTGTCCGAAAAAAGAATTGATTTTTAGTTTATAGAAATTGTATTAGATTTTTTGTCAAAGTTATACTCCCTGGCTATTTTTTCATTCTTTTTCATCCAAAGTGAAAAAAAATAAAATGTAAAGTTTGAACACTTTGGTTTACGGCTTACGCCCAGCGCCTTAAAGTTTCTAAATTTACGAAAAAATTGCTTTTATAAAAAAAAGGGGTTCTTCTATTTTTAGATACTAAAAACTCCTTAGATACTGATTTAAATATGTATGCTTTATTATATATGGTGCTACCAATCTAAAAAAAAATACTGCAATCAAAACATTTTTTATTTGTAGTGTTACAAAACATGCTCCTATATTTATAGATCTTCTTTCTTTTTTATTTTTTAACTAGTTTACTTCACATTGTTCTTTAGATCTAAGTATAAAACTATAGTCAAGTTTTAAACTATATTTTGGTTCTGAAGAGAAAAGAAAAAAAAACATACAAAAGAGCTATCTACTTCTCCCACTTTTCACAGACAGATATTTCAAAATGAAGCTAGAATACGCCTCCGTGACTTCAAGTGTCATTAAGCCTCTACTAACCTCTTAGGGGAGCTACATACCCTAACGTAATTACCATAATCAAGCCGCCACCATGAACCTTAGCCATGAGAAAATTAATAATTAGTGATGTTACCCTGTTTTAAGTTAGTCGGTTTTGTCACGTTCTCTGCATTTTGTTTCCTCAAAACTCAAATTTGGTAAATTATGTCAGTGATAGTAATTTTTTCAACTTTTAAAAAGAAAAGAACATAATTTGCAAATGTCCACCGTGTATAAAAATCCTCTAGAGGACTTGTGAGCAGAATAAATAACACTTAGAAATTCTTCAGATGTAGCCTACATTGCATCTACGGTGTAACCTGCAACTTTCTTTTTTTGTAGATTTTATTTGAGGCAAAAAATAATTCCTACTTGTTTTTTTTTAAAAGGATCAAAAGTTTCAGCATTGATAATTATTAATGTTTAAATATAGCGGTACGAATCACCTAGCCTATACAGCAATGTTTTTTTTCTATTTATTTGCACCATATTAAAAGATCAATAGAAAAATGTGCTATAAAAGCCCATGGAACTTGTGCTCCTATATTAGGTCACTTTCAATATTTTTTCTTTTTGCCAAAGTGGTTTTCAAGAAAACCGTACAGCCCCAACAAACAATTTGCGAGCTTTTTCTAGAGTTGGTCTTTTCTACAGTTATGTGAAAATAACGTACTTACCTGGAAGGTATACTAAAACGCAGACTCATCATGAATTCTTTTGGGTATCTATAAATATGTAGCACTATAAGTGTAAAGTAAAATATAAGTCCACTGGGTCGGATCCAAAAAGAAAGAACACCAACTACTTTGTAGAGCCATACTCCTGAAATGATAAAATGAAAAAAATGATATAAAAGAGCTGCGTTTGAACTAAAACGGATAGTAATGGCCCTAAGCTTGGCCACCTAGGTTGTACCAATTTAATTTCTTATTTCAAAACTTTGATTTAATCTTACATTGAAGATTTTTAATAGGAGAAGGGGCCCCTAGTTTTCTAGGAGATGTTGCCTTTCTTAACCCCCCTAACGTTGTCTCTGCATTTCTTTCAGAATGGACAATTTTTCCATTCGCCGTTCATTTCATGCAGCTTTTATAATACGTATAATAATTTTAATATACTTCTATGTAAGAGGCATTGCTTTAGCGTTGCCAATATTAAGAGTTATGTGCCTTCTATTCATTGTTTTTTCACCTGACCACTTCGAGTGGAAGGAGTGGTCGTGGAAACATGGGATGGGATCATTTCATCGTAATTTAAAAGTTATAGTGGCCTTTTCAGAGTCGAATTGATTTGAGGGTAACTATACCCCCTCCACGTGCCTTTCTATTTGCTAACCACTCACCCACCCCCAAACCCTCTAAGACATCTGATCGAAATTTTGAGATAGACTTTTTTCAGAATGGTAGAAAAGTACAATAGATATGCCTCTAATGATGACATGACCCCCACGGCTCCTGGGGAAAGGGCTAAAAATTATGCAAATCGAAAATCGTTTAAAGATAAATTATATAGTAAAAAGAGAGAGGCGTGTTTGATTTTGGGCGTCCGATTGGCCTAAAGCTTTCAGGGATTGTTCTCTGGGCTAAGAGGGTCACAAATTTTAGTCCTCTGTTCTTTGGTCCCTAAGAAGACCAAAGAACATTGACCCCCAAATATGGAGCCCCAAAAAATGGCTCAGAATTTTTCCTATTGGCTCGAAAGTCGAGCTAAAGAGACATAAAAAAAGCAAAAGAAAAATAGAACAAATATTGATTTTCTGTAAATATGGGCCAGAGAAAGAAAAACAAATCTTTTCAGTGCACCTTTACACCTAAAACTGCCAGTTCCTGGGCCAACGGGACCCTAAAAAAAGGGTCAACATTTTTGTTGTTGATTGGCTTGAAAATTCGAGCCTTAAGAGTAGAGTAGTACATTCCATTTTGCGTAGGTTATATTCCATCCTGTGCTATCTGCGTAGGTTATGTTCCCTCCCATGCTATTTTAAGGGCTTATGCTCCCTCCCATGCTATTTTAAGGGCTTATATTCCCTTCCATGCTATTCTATAGCGCTATGTTCCTTCCATTGTTATTCTATGGGACCTCTACACGTGATTAAACACGTTATGAAACTACGTGCTATTTGCTTATGCCCCGTTGGTACCATTCCAAACGAGCAGGGATTCCCCACCAGTTCCTAAACATTGCAAAAAAGATAGTAGTATGAACGCGGATTCCCCACACAAATTTGTTTCAACTCCAAGTTTTTCAACCAGACTGGTTTTATGAAAGCATAGTGTGTACATGTGTGTAGGCTTTGTTATTAAAAACTTGGACTGTACAATCAGAATTGTTTGATTGACATTTAAAAAGGTGTAATGAGATTTGCAAATGTGAGTGCAGGATTCGCGAATTTGATCCTATTGAAGATTAACTTGAAATACAATTTTTTAGCTAGAAATGGCTGAAAAGTGTTTTGGGGGAGATGGGGTGATTGTGTAATGTATAATACACAACTAATGTCTGGACAGTGTTGTCAATTTAAAATATACTTCGATGTGTTGTCAATTTAAAAGAAAGTGCTTAAAGGGAAAGTCAACTCCCGTGCAACTCAACCCCAGCCTGAGCGTGCATTTAAGAAAATTGCCTGATTATCGAAAAATGAAGAAACACCTTCCAAAAGTCGACAGGAATGAGATCGTCTTGAGGGGGGAATTTTCCATGGAAGAGATGGAGAGTATTTTCACGTGAAAACAACTTCAACCATGCCCCCCCCCTCCCGCTGCATCAAATCCAATACAATGATTTAAAATATAGATCTAAAAAATAGTCAGCCATAAATATGCTATAATTATATTTTTATAAACGCCTCTTAATCATCTACTAAACTCATTTGCTTTCATCAAATACATTGAAAATAGAATATCTCGTTTTACTTTGACAAAAAAAAAAACAAACTTTTGTCAACGTGTCTTGAATAACACGAACACATATGTTATTAATCTATGTGATAAGACGCATGCCAATGTTGTTTTGAAATCACCCCTCTCGGTAACAGGATTATCAACAGGGATGGTTTTATTTAAACCAGAAAAAGACTATTCTGTGTGATTTTTTCTTTACTTGGTGGCCATTCAAAAAGCGAGGATTTCTGTTAAATAATTCTTATACCTTTTAAATTAGCTTTACGGGGTTTGAGAGACTCTGTTGTTTTATTTTGTGTGATTTTTTCTTTACTGGCTGGCCATTCAAAAGCGAGGATGTCTGTTATATGAATAATTCTTATAACTTTTAAAATAGCTATACAGTTTTTGATTGAATCAATTTTTTTATTCTTTTATATTTTTTATTTACTTGGCGGCCACTACAAAAGTTTTTATTTTAGTTAAATAAACAATTCTTATACCTATTTAAATAGACTTACGGGGTTTGAAAGACTCTGTTTCCTTATTATTTGTGATATTTCTTTACTTAGTGGCCACTACAAAAGTGAAGATTTCTTAGAGATAGATAATTCTTAAAAGATTTAATGAAAATTTACATGGTTTTAGAGACACTGTTGTTTTATTATGTGTGACTTTTTCTGTTTGATTTTTTCTTTACTTTGTGGCCATTCAAAAAGCGAGGATTTCTGTTAAATAAATAATTCTTATACCTTTTAAAATTGCTTTACGGGGTTTGAGAGATTCTGTTGTTTTATTCTGTGTGATTTTTTCTTTACTTGGCCGCCATTCAAAAAGTGAGGATTTCTGTTAAATAAATAATTCTTATACATTTTAAAATAGCTTTACGGGGTTTGAAAGACTCTGTTGTTTTATTCTTTGTGATTATTTATTTACTTGGTGGCCATTCAAAAGGCGAGGATTTCTGTTAAATAAATAATTCTTATACATTTTAAAATAGCTTTACGGAGTTTGAGGGACTCTGATGTTTTATTCCGTGTTATTTTTTCTTTATTTGGTGGCCAATCAAAAAGTGAGGATTTCTGTTAAATAAATAATTATTATACCTTTTATAACAGATTTACATAGCCATACAGATTATGACGATTTTTTCTGCGTGATTTTGTATGGACAGGGTTACCACTCAAAAAACAAAGAGCTCATTTGAAAGAATGAATCTAATACCTTATAAATTGTCTTTACGTGGTCTGAGAGACTAGGTCGTTTTATTCTGTTTGATTTTTTCTTTACTTGGTGGCCATTCAAAAGCGAGTATCTCTGTTAAATAAATAATTCTTATACATTTTGAAAAAGCTTTACAGGGTTTGAGACTCTGTCGTTTTATTCTGTGTGATTTTTTCTTTACTTGGTGACCATTCAAAAAACGAGGATTTCTGTTAAATAAATAATTCTTATACATTTTAAAGTAGCTTTTTGTGTCTTTCTCTGAGAGGCGGGGGTAAGTATTTAGTTTAAATAATTCTAGGAGAAATTGAGTTTTATGACTGGTATGGAAAAATGGTACATGTTAAATATTCGGGTAAACATTCGACTAATAAAAGCTTCACTATACATAAGGATATTGTGCTTTTCTGAACTTTCTAAGGCGGGAGTAACTATTTAGTTTAAATAATTCTAGGAGGAATTGAGTTTTATGGATGGTACTGAAAAAATGGTATGTGTTAAATATTCGGGTAAACATTCGACTATAAATAAGGCTGTTGTGTCTTTCTGAACTTTCTATGAGAGGTGAGGGTAAGTATTTAGTTTAAATAATTCTAGGAGGAATTGAGTTTTGTGGCTGGTGCGGAAAAATGGTACGTGTTGAATATTCGGGTAAACATACGACTAAGAAACGCTTCACTATAAATAAGGCTATTGTGTTTTTCTGAACTTTCTAGGGCGGGAGTAGCTATTTAGTTTAAATAATTCTAGGAGGAATTGAGTTTTATGGATGGTATGCGTTAAATATTCGGGTAAACATTCGACTATAAATAAGGCTATTGTGTCTTTCTGAACTGTCTCTGAGGGGTGAGGGTAGGTAATTAGTTTAAATAATTCTAGGAGGAATTGAGTTTTGTGGCTGGTGCGGCAAAATTATTCTTGTGGGATAATGTAAGTTCTGAGGGGGGGAAAAATGGTATTTTTTAAGTAGCTGGTAAAAAGGTTGCTTGAAATGCTTCATTAGAAATAGTTTATTGCTAATGATACCTCCTCGACAGATATTTGTTTTATTGTATTTTATAGCTATTAGTCAAACGTTGCTCTGTGTTTGTCACACCAACTATTAAATATTTATCGGGGTTTTATTTTTTCTGTTCAATTATTTTCAGTGTAAGCCAATATAATTAACTCATTCTTGTATTCGAACTTAACTTGTAGGAATAGGACTTCTAGAAATAGGACTTCTAGAATAAGGATTCATTCCCTCGACTAAATCAGTTTATTCATGTAAAATGGTGAACAAAAGACTATTAATTCTCCGTATTCTTCTTCTTCTTATCTAGCTAAACGTTGCGCTGTGTTTGTCACACCAACTAGTAAATATTTATCGGGCTTTTATTTTTTCCGTTCAATTATTTTCAGTGTAAGCCAATATAATGCTAGGAGGAGTAAAAATGGTAGTTATTTAGTACCCGGTAAACATAAATAGCATGGAGAAGAATGACTATTGAATGTCGCGCTGTTTAAGTTAAGAGGTGAAATCAAGACCAGAGGAATTTTTGAGATTTTTCATAGGTCAGAGATGCAATAATGTTACTCTTTTTTAATAGCATGGAAAAGAAAGACTTTTGAATGCCTCACTGTTTAAGTTAAGAGGTGAAACGAAGAGCAGAGGAATTTTTTAAGATTAGTTATTGGTCAGATATGCGAAAATGGTACAGTTTTTAAATAGTATGGAAAAGAAAGACTATTGTATGCCTCACTTTCTAAGCTAGAGGTGAAATCAAGACCAGAGGAATTTTTGAGATTTTTCGTTGGTCAGAGATGCAACAATGGTACACTTTTTTTTAATAGCATGGCTAAGAACGACTATTGAACACAGAGACAACACACATGCAGAGACGACACACACATAGCGACGACACACGCACAGAGACTAAACACACACAGAGACGACACACACACACACAGATGAAACACACACACAGAGACGAAACACACATAGAGACGACACACGCACAGAGACGATACACACACAGAGACGACAAACACACAGAGACGACACATAGCGACGACACACGCAAAGAGACGACACACACACAGAGACAACACACACACAGATACGAAACACACAAAGAGACGACACACACACAGAGTCCACTCACACACAGAGAGGACACACACACAGAGACGACAGACACAAAGAAACGAATCACACATAGAGAGGACAAACACACAGAAATGACAAACACACATAGAGACGACACACACATAGAGACAACACAGACACAGAGACGGCACACACATAGAGACGACACACACATAGAGACAACACACACACAGAGACGACACACACACAGAGACGACACATGCACAGAGACGACACACTCAAAGTGACGACTTACACATAGAGACGACACACACACAGAGACGACAAACACACAGAAACGACACACACACACACACACAGAGACGACACATACATAGAGTCAACACAGACACAGAGCCGACACACACACAGAGACGACAACACATAGAGAGACGACACGCACACAGAGACGACAAACACACATAGACAATACACACACAGATACGAAACACCCACAGAGACGACACATGCACAGAGACGACACACACACAGAGTCCACTCACACTCAGAGAGGACAAACACACAGAGACGACATACACAAAGAGACGAATCACACACAGAGAGGACAATCACACAGAAACGACACATAGAGACGACACATGCACAGAGACAATACACACACAGAGTGAACACACACAGAGAGACGAGACACACACACACACAAATGACAAACACACATAGAGACAACACAGACACAGAGACGACCACAGATACGAAACACACATAGAGACGACACACACATAGAGACAACACACACAGAGAGACAACACCCACACAGAGACGACACACAGACAGAGACGACACACACACAGAGACGAAACACTCAAAGTGACGACTTAAACATAGAGACAACACACGCACAGAGACGACAAACACACAGAGACTACACGCATAGAGAGACGACTTGCACACAGAGACGACAAACACACAGAGACAATACACACACAGATACGAAACACACACAGATACGAAACACACAAAGAGACGACACACGCACAGAGAGGACAAACACACAGAAACGACACACACACACAGAGACGACACACACATAGAGACAACACAGACACGCGCGCCACTCTAAGTGAACCTAGAACAACCCAACTTTTTGGATATCTCTCTCACTATGACTCTGTTTGTGTGTCATGTCTGTGCATGTGTCGTCTCAATATGTGTGTCATCTCTGTGGGTGTGTCGTCTCTGTTTTTGTGTCTTCTCCGTATGTTTGTTCGTCTCTCTCTGTGTGTGTGTGTGTGTTTGTGTGTGTGTGTGTCGCCTCTGTGTATCTGTCGTCTCTGTGTGTGTTTCGTCTCTGTCATCTCTGTGTCTGTGTTGTCTCTATGTGTGTGTCGTCTCTGTGTGTGTGTTTCGTTTCTGTGTGTTTGTCCTCTCTGTGAGTGTCTAATCTCTGTGTGTGTTTAGTCTCTTTTATGTTTTTGTATGTTTGTTTGTGTAGTCTCTGTGTGATTGTAGTCTCTCTATGTATGTCGTCTCTGTGTGTTTGTCATCTCTGTGTGTGTGTCGTTTCTATGTGTAAGTCGTCACTTTGAGTGTGTCGTCTCTGTGTGTATGTCGTCTCTGTGTGTGTGTCTTCTCTCTGTGTGGTTGTCTTCTCTGTGTCTGTGTGTCTTCTCTATGTTTGTGTCGTCTCTATGTGTTTTTCGTATATCTGTGTGTGTGGCGTCTCTTTGTGTGTGTCGTCTCTATGTGTGTTTGTCATTTCTGTGTGTGTGTCTCGTCTCTCCGTGTGTGTTGACTCTGTGTGTGTGTATCGTCTCTGTGCATGTGTCGTCTCTATGTGTTTGTCCTCTCTGTGTGTGATTCGTCTCTTTGTGTCTGTCGTCTCTGTGTGTTTGTCCTCTCTGTGTGTGAGTGGACTCTGTGTGTTTGTATCGTCTCTGTACATGTGTCATCTCTGTGGGTGTTTCGTATCTGTGTGTGTGTTGTCTCTGTGTGTTTGTCGTCTCTGTGTGCGTGTCGTCTCTCTATGAGTTGTCGTCTCTGTGTGTGTGTCGTCTCTGTGTCTGTGTTTTATATATGTGTGTGTCGTCTGTGTGTGTGTGTGTGTCGTGTGTGTGTGCGTGTAGTCTCTGTGTGTGTGTAGTCTCTCTGTGTAAGTCGTCACTTTGAGTGTGTCGTCTCTGTGTGTGTGTGTGTCGTCTCTGTGTGGATGTTGTCTCTGTGTTTGTGTTGTCTCTATGTGTGTGTCGTCTCTGTGTGTGTTTCGTATCTGTGTGTGTGACGTCTCTTTGAGTGTGTCGTCTCTATGTGTGTTTGTCATTTCTGTGTGTGTGTCTCGTCTCTCTGTGTGTGTTGACTTTGTGTGTGTGTCTCGTCTCTGTGCATGTGTCGTCTCTATGTGTTGTTTCTGTGTGTTTGTCCTCTCTGTCTGTGATTCGTTTCTTTGTGTATGTCGTCTATGTCTGTTCGTCCTCTGTGTGTGTGAGTGGACTCTGTGTGTGTGTGTAGTCTCTGTGCATATGTCGTCTCTGTGGGTGTTTCGTATCTGTGTGTCTGTCATCTCTATGTCTGGGTTGTCTCTATGTGTGTGTCGTCTCTGTGTGCGTGTCGTCTCTCTATGTGTGTCGTCTCTGCGTGTTTGTCGTCTCTGTGTATTTGTCGTCTCTATGTGTAAGTCGTCACTTTGAGTGTGTCGTCTCTGTGTGTGTGTGTGTCGTCTCTGTGTGTATGTTGTCTCTCTGTGTGTGTGTGTGTGTTGTCTCTATGTATGTGTTGTCTCTATGTGTGTTTCGTATCTGTGGTCGTCTCTGTGTCTGTGTTGTCTCTATGTGTGTTTGTCATTTCTGTGTGTGTGTGTCTCTGTCTCTCTGTGTGTGTTGACTCTGTGTGTGTGTATCGTCTCTGTGCATGTGTCGTCTCTATGTGTCGTTTCTGTGTGTTTGTCTTCTCTGTGTGTGATTCGTCTCTTTGTGTCTGTCGTCTCTGTGTGTTTGTCCTCTCTGTGTGTGAGTGGACTCTGTGTGTGTGTGTTTCGTCTCTGTGCAAGTATCGTATCTGTAGAGGTATCATATCTGTGTGTGTATTGTCTCTGTGTTTGTCGTCACTGTGTTAGTTTCGTCTCTCTATGTGTTGTCGTGTCTGAGTTTGTACGTCGTCTCTGTTTGCGTGGGGTCTCTATGTGTGTGTCTTATGTTTGTGTTGGTGTGTGGATCGTTTCTGTGTGTCTGTCGTCTCTGTGTGTGTGTCGTCTCTATATGTAATTATTCTCTTTGTATGTGTCGTCTCTGTGCATGTGTCTTCTCTGTGTGTGTGTGTGTCGTCTCTGTGTGGATGTTGTCTCTGTGTGTGTGTTGTCTCTATGTGTGTGTCGTCTCTTTGTGTGTGTCGTCTCTGTGTCTGTGTGGTCTCTATGTGTGTGTCGTCTCTATGTGTGTTTGTCGTTTCTGTGTGTTTGTCCTCTCTGTGTGTGAGTCGTCTCTTTGTGTCTGTCGTCTCTGTTTTTTTGTCCTCTCTGTGTGTGAGTGGACTCTGTGTGTGTGTCGTCTCTGTATGTGTTTCGTATCTTTGTGTGTGTTGTCTCTGTGTGTGTATTGTCTCTGTGCGTGTGTCGTCGCTTTGTTTGTCGTCTCTGTGCGTTTGTCGTCTCTGTGTGTGTCTCGTCTCTGTGCGTGTGTCGTCTCTATGTGTGTTTCGTCTCTGTGTGTGTGTGTCATCTGTGTGTGTGTGTCGTCTCTGTGTGTGTCGTCTCTGTGCGTGTGTCGTCGCGATGTGTGTGTCGTCTCTGTATGTGTGTTGTCTCTGTGTTCAATAGTCGTTCTTTTCCATGCTATTAAAAAAAAAGTGTACCATTGTTTCATCTCTGACCAATTAAAAATCTACAAAATTCCTCTGGTCTTGGTTTCACCTCTAACTTAAACAGTGAGGCTTTAAATAGTCTTTCTTTTCCATGTTATTAAAAAAAAGTATACCATTGTTGCATTACGGACCGATAGAAAGTATAAAAAACTCCTCTTTTCTTGATTTCACAGCTTAAATTAAGCAGTGAGGCATTCAATAGTAATTATTTTCCATTCTATTAAAAAACAGCACCGTTGTTGCATCTCTGACCGATGAAAAATCTCAAAAACTCCTCTAGTCTTGGTTTCACCTCTTAACTTAAACAGCGCGACATTCAATAGTCGTTCTTTTCCATGCTATTTTTGTTTACCGGGTACTAAATAACTACCATTTTTACTTCCCCTAGCATTATATTGGCTTACTCTGAAAATAATTGAACGGAAAAAATAAAAGCCCGATAAATATTTACGAGTTGGTGTGACAAACACAGCACAACGTTTAGCTAGATAAGAAGAATACGGAGAATGAATAGTCTTTTGTTCACCATTATATATGAATAAACTGATTTAGTCGAGGGAATGAATCCTCATTCTAGAAGTCCTATTTCTGCAGGTTAAGTTATAATAAAAGAATGAGGTAATTATATTGGCTTACACTAAAAATAATTGAACAAAAAAAATAAAACCCCGATAAATATTTACTAGTTGGTGTGACAAACACAGAGCAACGTTTGGCTAATAGCTAAAAATGCAATAAAACAAATATCTGTCGAGGAGGTATCATTAGCAATAACCTATTTCTAATGAACCATTTCAAGTCACATGTTTACTGGGTACTAAATAACTACCATTTTCACCTCCCTCAAAACTTAATTTACCCCACACGTACCATTTTTCCGCACCAGCCACAAAACTCAATTCCTCCTAGAATTATTTATACTAAATACTTACCCTCGCCTCTCACAGAAAGTTCAGAAAGACACAACAGCCTTATTTATAGTCGAATGTTTACCCGAATATTTAACACATACCATTTTTCCATACCATCCATAAAACTCAATTCCTCCTAGAATTATTTAAACTAAATAGTTACTCTCTCCCTAGAAAGTTCAGAAAAACACAATAGCCTTATTTATAGTGAAGCATTTCTTAGTCGTATGTTTACCCGAATATTCAGCATGTACCATTTTTCCACACAAGCCACAAAACTCAATTCCTCCTAGAATTATTTAAACTAAATACTTACCCTCGCCTCTCACAGAAAGTTCAGAAAGACACAAAAAGGTATTTTAAAATGTATAGGAATTATTTATTTAACAGAAATCCTCACTTTTTGAATGGTCACCAAGTAAAGAAAAAATCACACAGAATAAAACAACAGAGTCTCTCAAACCCCTTAAAGCTATTTTAAAAGGTATAAGAATTATTTATTTAATAGAAATCTTCACTTTTTGAATGGCCACCTAGTAAAGATAAAAACACTAAGAATAAATCAACAGAGTCTTTCAAACCCTGTAAAGCTATTTTAAAATGTATAAGAATTATTTATTTAACAGAAATCCTCGCTATTTGAATGGCCTCCAAGTAAAGAAAAAATCAAACGGAATAAAAACATCAGAGTCTCTAAAAGTCCGTAAAGCTATTTTAGAGTGAATAAGCAGTATTTTTTTAACAGAACTTGTCATTTTTTGAGTAGCCGACACTTAAAGTAAAAATCACTAAGAATAAATCAGAATAGTATCTAAAACCCTGTAAAGCTAATTTAAAATGTATACAAATTATTTATTTAAAAAAAATCCTAGCTTTTTGAATGGCCACCAAGTAAAGAAGAAATCACACAGAATAAAACAACAGAGTCTCTCAAACCCAGTAAATCTATTTTAGTATGTATAATCATCATTTATTTATAAGAAATCTTCACTTTTTGAATGGCCACCAAGTAAAGAAAAAATTACAAAGAATAAAGAAACAGAGTCTCTAAAACCACGTAAAGTTACTTTAAAATGTATAAGAATTATTTATCTAACAGAAATCCTCGATTTTGAATGGCCACCAAGTAAAGAAAAATCACACAGAATAAAACAACATAGTCTATAAAACCAATAATATCTAATTTATAAGTTAATAGAATTTTTTAATTAACAGAAATCCTAACTTTTGGAATGGACAACAATGATAGAAAAAATCACACGGAAAAAATAAACAGAGTCTCTCAAACCCCGTAAAGCTATTTTAAAAGGTATAAGAATTATTTAACAGAAATCCTCGCTTTTTGAATGGCCACCAAGTAAAGAAAAAATCACACAGAATAGTCTTTTTCTGGTTTAAATAAAACCATCCCTGTTGATAATCCTGTTACCGAGAGAGGGGATTTCAAAACAACATTGGCATGCGTCTTATCACATAGATTAATAACATATGTGTTCGTGTTATTCAAGACACGTTGACAGAAGTTTTTTTTTTGTCAAAGTAAAACGAGATATTCTATTTTCAATGTATTTGATGAAAGCAAATGAGTTTAGTAGATGATTAAGAGTCGTTTATAAAAATATAATTATAGCATATTTATTGCTGACTATTTTTTAGATCTATATTTTAAATAATTTTATTGGATTTGATGCAGCGGGAGGGGGGGGGCATGGTTGAAGTTGTTTTCACGTAAAAATACCCTCCACCTCTTCCATGGAAAATTACCCCCTCAAGACAATCCCATTCCTGTCGACTTTTGGAAGGTGAATCTTCATTTTTCGATAATCAGGCAATTTTCTCAAATGCACGCTCAGGCTGGGGTTGAGTTGCACGGGAGTTGACTTTCCCTTTAAGCACTCTCTTTTAAATTGACAACACATCGAAGTATATTTTAAATTGACAACACTGTCCAAACATCAGTTGTGTATTATACAGAACACAATCACCTCATCTCCCCAAAAACACTTTTCAGCCATTTCTTGCTAAAAATTTTTATTTCATGTAAATCCTTAATAGGATCAAATTCGCGAATACTACTCTCCAATTCGCAAATCTCATTACCCCTTTTTAAATGTCAATCAAACAATTCTGATTGTAGTGTCCAAACACCGGTTGTGTATTATACAGAACACAATCACCTCATCTTCCCCAAAACGCTTTTCAGACGAATCTAGTTAAAATATTGGATTTCAAATAAATGCTTAATATGATCAAAGTCGCGAATTCTACACTCCAATTTGCAAATCTCATTACCGCTTTTCAAACATCAGTCAAACAATTCTGATTGTAGTGTCCAAGTTTTTAATAACAAAGCCTACACACATGTACACACTATGCTTTCAAAAAACCAGTCTGATTGAAAAACTTGGAGTTGAAACAAACTTGTGTGGGGAATCCCCGTTCATACTGCTATCTTTTTTGCAATGTTTAGGAACAGGTGGGGAATCACCGCTCGTTTGGAATGGTACCAACGGGGCATAAGCAAATAGCACGTAGTTTCATAACGTGTTTAATCACGTGTAGAGGTCCCATAGAATAACAATGGAAGGAACATAGCGCTATAGAATAGCATGGAAGGGAATATTAGCCCTTAAAATAGCATGGGAGGGAACATAAGCCCTTAAAATAGCATGGGAGGGAACATAACCTACGCAAATAGCACAGGATGGAACATAACCTACGCAAAATGGAATGTACTACTCTACTCTTAAGTTCTTGGGGACCCCAATGCACATTTCTAAATTTATAGTTTTAGCAAGTCTGCTACTTTGTGGTAGCAAGAGACCTGAAGTGAGCCTCCTAGTGACTTTCCTGGCGGGGGTTGGTGCAAGGTGACTTTGAAGTTCATGTTGGGGGGGGGAATAATTTTCTCCGATCCTCACAAAAGAGTATCGGCTATTTGATGAATCCCATTAAATAAATTGAAAGTTCACGCGCATTTTACTTTGGAGGGTCTCTAGGTGGCAGACCGTTCTAAAATGTTAATGGCGTAAATGGAGGTTCACAGTCTTATTAGTTTAATTATCTAGTATGTACCTTTTTGCTCTTTTCGCCATGGATAGAAGTAATATGCAATATGCAGTAGCGACATCTCAACCGTGTTTGTTAGAGCTCTGTTTCCTGTGTATATGTAGAACCAGTTCGTCATTAGAAAGAATAGTGACCAATTGTAAGCCTTTCTACCGAATTCTTTCCTTATGATCTTGAGGAATAGGAAGTCTCCAAGTGCTGTTACAAATCCTTGAAGGGCGTAAGCTGAGAAATACTAGAAAGGAGAGAAAAAATAGATTGGCTTATAAACTTTTGACTTTAGTATAAAACTGTAAATTGATATATTACAAGATTGTTATCCTGTTCCCGCGATGCTAATAATAGACTAGTCTAGGGTGCAGAAAATTTTCTACTATTTATTAATATTAATTAAAAAAACTTTTTCCACAACATAAGTTTTTCAAAGAAAAGTAAAGAACTCCATTAACCAAAAATTAGCAAAAATAAAATCAAATATACACTTTACTGAAAAAAATATAAATGTTTTTACTTTTATAACTTCACTAAATCAAATAATATAAACAATTTGATGACTAAATATCAGTATGTGTATATGTTAAACTGGCAATGCACAGTCATTTGTAATTTTCCAGTAAAGTGCAAATTTCCTTCTGGGCTTGGAAAGGGTTATGGATTTTGCGCCCAACTTATGTTTATTTCTGCTCGTTTTGAGTTTGACTCGGTTATTTATTGTAATTTCTGTTCGTTTTGGGTTTTATTTATGGATGCTGATTTGTGGTAGTTTCACGCTTGGTAGATTATTTGATTTTATTTTTGCTCATTTTTTGTTTAATGGAGTTCTTTACTTTTCTTTGAAAAACTTATTTTGTGAAAAAGTTTTTTTTTAATTAATTTCTGTTCGTTTTATATTGACAGAGTATTTTCAGGGAAAAAGAAAATAACTATTTAAAGCTTTTCGTTTTTTTAAGACTTTTAAATTTGGCCTGCTATTTGTATTCTGGAGAAATATTTTCTGCAATTTTTAGCAACATACACACTTTTAAAAATCTGAACACAAATAGAAGTGTTTAATTTAGTTTCATACCTCTTCTAGCTGACCTCAAATGGAAAACTTGATACCATTCGTAAAAAAAATCTGTTTACTTTCTTTGATAGCTTGGATACACTTACGCTAATTTGACTGGGTTAACTTTTAAGAGCAGATGCAGCTCCGAAGGTTGAAACATACTAATTTCGGTCGTTCTTACGATACTACTATGATGCCTTATTTGGAATTAACATTATCACTATGTTTTATGATTTAATCTTAAGGCAACATTTAGTTTTTAAACATAATGGGCAAATGGGAGGCTGGGCGTCGGAGGGCAGGAGTGGGAGAGGGACTAGTTGCCCTCGAATCACTTCCGACTATTAAAAAGGGCATCAGCCCTTTCTATTTTCAATCGAATGAGCCCTTTTCGAAGTTTCCACGACAACTCCTTCGAAGTGCCCTGGTCTAAACAACAACAACAACAAAAAATAATACATTATACCCACATCGATCTTTACCATAAAAAATGTCAAGTCTTCCAATAACTTTCGACTATTAAAAAGGGCACTAGGCCTTTCGATTTCCAATCAAATGAGCCCTTTTTGAAACAGCAACGCTTTCTATACACACCTTATATGCCACCAGGGCATAAATTACAACCCTTACCCTAAGGGCTGTTAGGGTGGTTTTCATCCTCTAAGACCTATTTTCCTGAACTTTCAACTACGTTAAACAAAATGGCTATCTCAAAATTTTGATTGGGTGTGTTTGGGGAAATGGTGGGCGTAGAGGGGCGGTAGTCGTTCTCCAATCACTTTCAACAATTAAAAATGGCCCTAGCGCTTTCAGTTTCGAATCAAATGAGCTCTTCTGAAGTTTATACTGCAAAGATTTAAATAAAAATTAGTATACGCACATAGGGCATAACTTACAACCCTTGATTTTATGATTGGGATGGGGGTGTCACTCTCAAAGAACTAATTTCCAGAACTGTCTACTACGGTGAGGAAACTGCCTCTCTGAAAATTCTTGTTGAATGTGTTTGGAGGAATGGTGGGCGTGAGAGGGGGGTTAGTTACCCTCCAATCACTTTCGACTATTGCAAAGGGCACTATCCCTTTCAATTTCCAATTGAATGAGCCCCTTTTGAAGTTTTACGACAACTCTATCTATAAAACCTTATATGCCTCTTCAGCATAACTTGCAGACTTTGTCATTTGGGCTCTGGGGGGTTTGTCATCCTTAAATAGATAATTTCCAGAACTTTCAACTACGTTGAACAAAATGGCTATCTCTAAACTTTGATTAATGTTTTTGGGGAAATGGTGGGCGTAAGAGGGGCGTTAATTACTCTATACTCACTTTCGAATATTAAAAAGGGCAATTTCAATTTCCAATCAAATGAGCCCTTTTTGAAATTTCTATAACAACTTTCTATATAAACTTCATATGACCCCAGGGCATAACTTACAACCCTAGCACTGAGGGCTCTGAGGAGGTTATCATCCTAAAAAACCTAATTTCAAGAACTTTCAACTACGTTGAACAAAATGGATATCTCAAAATTTTAATGGATGTGTTTCGGGACTTGTGTGTGCGAGAGGGGCTGTAATCACTCTCCAATCAGTTTAAGCTGTTAAAAATGGCCCCAGTCCTTTCAAATTCCAATTGAATGATCCCTTTTGAAGTTTCTACGACACCGCTTTCAATAAAAACTTTATATGCCCCCAGGGCATAACTTATGAGGGCTGTGGGGGGAGGGGTTGTCATCCTTAAAGACCTAATTTCCAAAACTTTCAACTACGTTGAATAAAATGGCTATCTAAAAATTTTGATTGGATGTGTTTGTGGGAATGATGGGCGTGGGGGATGGGGGGTTAGTTGCCCTCAATTCACTTTCGACTATTAAAAAGGGCACTAGCCCTTTGAATTTCCAATTGAATGAGCCCCTTTTGAAGTTTCTACGACAACGCCTTCTATAAAAACATTATATGCCCCCAGGGCATAACTTAAAACCCTTGCCCTGAGAGTTGTGGGGTGGTGTCCTCCCCAAAAATATATTTTCTATCTGGAAATCAACTACGCTGAACAAAATGACTTGACTTACTTGACTTAAGGCTCCTGCTGAGGGTTCGGCGTAGAGAACGATGAGACTAGGCGCCTCCAGGTTGACCTATCGCTTGCCAGGCTCGCAGCTTCTTCCACTGGGATGTGGGCTTGGGTGAGGAATTCATCGGCTTTGGCTTTCCTCCTAGTGGGTGGGCGTCCTCTGGGTCGCTTCCATTCGTGTAGGGTGGGGTCGAAGTCGAATGCGACCCGTGCTGGGGCGCCGCGTGGCATGCGAAGGAGGTGGCCGTACCAACGAACAGTGCGCTGGGCGAGCTGTGTCGAGAAAGGAGTTTGATCGATACGTGACAGGAGAGTCTGGTTGCTAACGAAGTCAGTCCAGTGAAGTCTTTCTATTCTTCGGAGATGTTTCGTCTGTGCGACATCGATGGTGCTGAGGATAGATTTTGCAGCTGGGCGGTCTCCACTCCATACAGCAGGACGGTGCTGACTGACGCATTGTAAATGCGTATTTTGGTAAAGCGGTTTATGTTTGGCTTTCGCCAGATGCTGCTAAGCCTCCCATCAAGTGCTGAAGCTTTGGCAATTCGAGATGTAAGCTCTTTTGTGATCAAGTCATCATTCGACAGAATAGATCCCAGGTAAGTGAAGTCTTCAACCACATCTACTCGGTTGCATCCGATGTTGACTTCCTTTACAGTAGAACGGGACGTGGGGGGCTCAAGGAGCATAACTTTGGTTTTCTGCCAGTTGATCTTCAGTCCAACTTTCAAGGCTTCTTCTGAGAGCACCTGGAGAGCTTTGGTGACCTTTTCAACGGTGTTCGCAACTAGCGCTATGTCGTCGGAGAAGTCAGCCTTAGAGAATATCCGCTCTCCGAAATGAAGACCGAACTGAAGGCGATTCATCGTGCTGGTCGTAAAATTGTCTAGGATGCATTTTCGGTGCAATCTTGTCGGACGCCAGTATTCACGGAGAATATGGGACTGCGTCTTCCATTGACTTACATACAGCTTTCGGTCTCGTCATACAGCTTTTTAAAAAGTGAGCAATATTTCTTGGGTGGACCCGTAGTTCTTAGTATCAGCCAAAGTGAACGGCGATCAACAGAATCGAAGGCAGCCTTAAAGTCCACGAATGCGATGCACACTTTTCGGTGAAACTCTCGCGTCTTCTCGATCAACTGGCGCATAGTAAACATTTGCTCCGTAGTCGACTTGCCGGGCATGAATCCGGCTTGCTGGACTCTTCTCTTTCTACGTAAAAAGGTGGAACACCTGTCCAGGAGTGACATGGCGAAGAGTTTACCAGGAACGGAGAGAAGCGTGATCCCACGAGAGTTGGAGCAGATTTGACGGCTGCCCTTGCGTTTCCAGAGCGGCAACCTCATGCTAGAACACAAGTCATTAGATGTGCTTTCCGTCGGCCATATAGTCGGGGCGATCTGCTGGAGCCACGGAATCATCGCTGCACTTCTGTACTTGAGGAGTTCTGCAGAAATACCACAGACGCCGGGGGCTCGATTATCATTTAACCGTTTTACAGCACATTGGATCTCAAAGGTGGTAAACGGTTGCGATACGAGGTCGGAAGTAGCCTCGGGTGTGGTCATGGCTGCTTGAATCAGATCAGGGCCGGGATGAGCAACTGCCTCGGCATTCAGGAGCGTTGAGAAGTGACTGCTCCAGGCAGAGAGTTGGCCTGCATCGCCATCCGGCATGCTTCCGTCAGCAGACAAAACACGGCTCACGGTGGAAGTCTTCCCTTCCGTCAGCTCGCGGAGGTGTTTGTACAGGGAGCAGGTGTCTCCTTTTCTTGAAGCATCTTCAAGATCGCTGGCTTTCTTGTCAACAAAGGTCTTCCTATCACTGTGCAGTAGGCTATTGCGAAGACCATTGAGTCGTCTGTACTCTGGCATATTCTTTGCTAAGCGTGCCTTCCGGCGCAGCTCGATTACAGACAGAGTCTCCTGGGATATCCAGGGTTTATTCTTGTGTCTGCTGGGGTCAATGCTACTGCCAGCAGAATCGAGTATATAATCTTTGAAATACTTCCATGCTACTTCAGGGTCGTCCAGAACTTGGAGGCAGCTAAACCGGTTATCGAGATATCGAGAGCATACTTCTGTTGCATCTCAGATGTAGCCAGACTACTCAGATCGAGCTTGAGAGGCCGTCTTTCTTGTCCTTGTGCTCTCAGGCGTAGCCTCAGTGTAGCGACTACTATCCTATGGTCTGTGTTTCCAAGCTCGGCCGACCTATAAGTCCGGCAATTTGTTATTGACGAGCGCCAGCGACCCGACATCATAACATAATCGATCATCTTCTTTGTCTGGCCGTCGTTACTATACCAAGTGTATTAGTGTATATCTCGTCTCTGAAAGAGCGTGTTTGATATGACCAGATTATGCATATTGCAGAGCTGGAGCAGTCTTTGTCCGTTGTCCTTCAGTGAATCTGGAGTCACAGGGCTGAGAACACTTCTCCACACGCCCTCCCTGTCATTTACTGTCGCATCAGGGTCTCCCAGTAGAGTGACGATGTCGTGGGATGGGATTCTGGACAGGGTCGCTGAGAGCTCCGCATAGAACTGATCCTTCACTTCCGCAGGACTCAGATTCGTGGGAGCATAGCATACAATAATTGACCACTGTCTATGCTTGTTCTTGAGCTGAGCGATCGGTATTCTGTCTGAAATTTCTTTATAGGAGAGAAGGTATCTCTAGGATCTGACTTTCAGTCCAAGGACTATACCATTTGTCTTGCTTTCCGAGTCACCAGACCAGATCAGGTGATATCCTTCACCAATATCCTCGGACTCTCTTCCAACAAGGCGGGTTTCCGTAAGAACAAAATGGCTATCTCAAAACTTTTATTGGATGTGTTTGGGGGAATGATGGGCGTGGGGGGCTAGTTGCCCTCCAATCACTTTTGATTATTAAAAAGGGCACAAGCCCTTTGAATTTCCAATCGAATGAGCCTTTTTTGAAGTTTCTACGACGACCCCTTCCATCTGAAGTGCCCTGCTCTAAAGGAAAAAAAATAAATAAATTGTACATTGCTCCAACATCGTTTTTATATGCCCTCAGGGCATAAATTAAAACCCTTGCCCCTAGGGTTGTGGGGGAGTGTCCTCCTCAAAAACATATTTTCTATCTGGAAATCAACTAAGCTGAACAAAATGGATATATCAAAATTTTGATCGGATGTGTTTGGGGGAAGGATGGGCGTGGGGGGGGGGGCTAGTTGCCCTCCAATCACTTTCGACTATTAAAAAGGGTACTAGCCACTCGAATTTCAACTCGAATGAGACATTTTCGAAGTTTCTACGACAACTCCTTCGATACGAAGTGCCCGGGTATGGAAAAAAAAACACATTGTGCCCACATCTTTCTTTACTTAGGCATAGTATTTATTTTGTCTTAACTACGTGCACATGTTTGACATGCATATACACGAGCTGGTTTTTAAATACTTTCTTGTCGGAGTTTGGAGAATTGAATTCGTAACCATTACCAAATAATGCTGTTGGAGAGATAACGTTTATTTGGCGCTGCTTTATTCAAAGAGTCTAAGTGAAAGATAAATAACATACTGCTTTTTTTTAATACCAGTACGCCATTATGGAACTTCACTCGGTTAATCACTGTCATTCGGTCTCGTAACACAAACATATAGCAGTGGTATTCCGAATAACTGTAATTATTTTTCTATTTTCCAAGTCGAAGAGGGAACCCAAAAATATCATAACCCCAAAAAATATGATATGGAAATTCCTTTGTGTTTTATGAACAGCATAATACCCACACATACCGCTCAACTCCTCAACTCTTTTCATATTCAAGTAGAATATTGAACGTGTTACACTTAGTGATAATCAGAGTCATATAAGGATTTTGAATGCTTATGGTAGATGGCCCCAAATTGAGGCCCTAGGGCTCATTTCCCCTCCGAGTCTGTTTTTTCAACTTCTTTTCTACTAAAAAGGGCATTTAATGGTTTTGCATTTATTGATTACAAATCTGAGGCTAATTTTGCAACATACTTGCACAGCATAGCATAATATATTTTCAAGTAAATTGAATTTTACGATTGTGTTTTTAAATTGATCTATCCAAAACCAATGTATTATCCTTGTAGTACTTACTATTGTTGTAGGATTATCCCATTGGAAGTATTCTAGGATAGTAAAGGCCGTTGAAATAAATAGGGGATATAAACAACTTCGTATCTTTTCCTGAAACTCCCATGTTGCCATACCATACCTGAAAAGAAATTAAGTTTTTAGCTGATACTCATTGAACTAGTCCTTTACTGCTGCTTGGGGGTCTAAGTAAGGCCGTATCCAGGAGGAGGGGGCTAGGGGATTTGAAAATCCCCCCTAATTGTTTGTTCGACTCGTAAAAACATAACACAAATGAATATAAGCAAATTTTTGATGCATTTTTTAAAGTTTTTAATCCCCCCGAAACAAATCCTTTTTTAAAACCCCTGCCCCCCCCCCCCCAAAAAAAAAATCATGGATACAACCCTGGAACTATGCCTTTCACTAACAAGACCTGAAAGTGCTCTGCGGAATCCATTAATGCTTACTATTAAAATTCTGAGGTCTGTTCGCAATAAAATTAATGAGCCCGCAAGATTGTCTACGAATATAATATTATGCGTTTTATTGAAGATTGGCTTACTTTATACGAAGTATTTGAAAGTCTTAGTTGTCACTCAGATGTTATTGTAACACATTGAAGATTATTAGTTCCTAACAACGTCATGCTGAGAGAATATGTCCATTTTATCATTTTATTCTCCAGAGATATTCGTCTCCTCCCTGATCTCCCTGAAGTCTCCTCACTGAAGAGATGGGGGTAAAGTTTAGCGGGTCTGCATGCCTAATGTTTAGTTACAATTATTCTGCATATTATGTAGTAAGAATTGTTTTCTAACTTCACTGTCCAAATTCTTTACCCCCCCCCCCTAATGTGCAAATAAATAGCCCAAATTAGATATCTTCCATCTATTCTGTCACTTCTCTTTGTCGTGTCTCACGCTAAGCTGAAATAAACTAATCAAAAAAAAACGGTTCTATAATGCGTCAATGAATGAACAACTTGATCGGTAGGGGGTTTATCATACAAATACCAAAAAAATTTAAGGTTAAATTAAGTTAAACGCAACATATAAGAAAAAAAAATCCCATCTTAATAACCTTCAACATACTGCAATCATTGTAAATAGCCTGAATAAACACACAGAAATAACAAAAAATTGTCTCTGTTACTCCAGATTGTGTCTCGATAATCTTTTGTCATTGCTGTGTGCTTATTCAGACTATTTACGGCGATTGCAGTATGTTGGAGGTTATTAACATATATTAATAGGTCTGGTTATTAACCAGAACTAAATAACTAGTCTTTACATGCTCCAAACACTAGGAAAAGATGCTGGTTACAGGGAAGAGAAGGTGCAAGGAGCTCGGTCAAGTGAAGTTTTTATTTTTTATACGAAAACGCGTATGTACATATGACTGGAATATATTAAGTACGGTTAATAAGTTTTTGTATATATAGGCCTACGTTTAAGTTTTTCTTGATCGATCGCGACATTTCGTCTTTGGGAGAATGAATACGAACACCCTATGTAACCCCCAGTATAAGAAATGCTGCTACAGGCTACATAGAATAATTTCTTTTCTCAGTGGAGACAATAATTTACTATAAAAATGCATAACAAATAAGTAGGAAGCCTAGTAACCTGAAATCGTACTGTTAATAAAAAAATAAAATATTTATTTACAGCAGTGTATTTGGTTATCCACATTACCAAAAACTTAACAAAAAATGAATAAATTACTGCTTGAGAGAAGAAAAATTAAATTTTTTCATTGCGGCCGGATTCATTGCCGCTTGTCTACTGATACGTGGATTTTGCGATTTTTTTTTCTTAACTTAAGAGTCTGCTCTTCTGGTGTATGCATTACTGAGTAAACTAAATGCTGACCATTAGTTTGAATAGTAAGATAGGAAATCCTTTTCACATGTGTTTTCATCGCGAAGCATTTCTGATTATATTTCGCAATATTAAAACACATGCAAGAATAGCCTGTTGATATTAGGGTATAAGCCTAGAATTGGGGCAATTGAGAAGGAAACATGTTAAGAAAAAAAAATGTTACTTTTTAATATGCAGAAAGATTGTAGCTAATACATTTGAAGGTGTTTCCAATATACTTTCCACCCTCCCCCTTTTTAATGTTCAAATATATAACCCAAATTAGAAATTTCCTATGTGTTTTTCGTTTCTGGATTTCGTCATCGTTGATTCAATTAATGGGTACACAGGTTGAAACAAGGGTGACGCATGGCAAAATGCTTGGGAAATATATAATATTGGCGGTTCTTCCTTGTTAGCTAGTGCACACTCGAGAATTTGTATCGCGAAGATCAAACAATAACCGGTTTTCACGACCTTTATACTAGACAATTAGCTTCGGCTCGGTGGAAAACTGCATTGTAGGTATTGTAGCTATATTTTAATTCAATATTAATACTTAAGAAACAAATTTGGGTTATATATTTGCACATTAGGGGGGTGGGGGTAAAGTATAACGGGTCCAAAAATACTAAGTTTAGAATATGCAGAATAATTGTACCTAACACATTAGGCATGCAGACCCGCTATACTTTACCTCCCCCCCCCCTCAATGTGCAAATATATAGCCCAAATTGTTTCTAAAGTATTATATTTTTATCATGCTTAGTTATATTTCATTATGATTAACCTAACTTCTATTCTTGAGTGTTTACTAGCTAACAAGGAAGTTCAATTTTGGCTATATATTTGTACATTAGGGGGGTAAAGTATAGTGGAAGCACATTCAAAATGTGCTGCATATTATGAAGCAACAATATTCTTTTTTTTTTTAACATGTCTGCTTCTCAATAGCCCCGATTCTAGACTTATACCAATATTACTACATATTCCCGGTGATAATGACAATTTATCGTTGACAGTAAAGTATTAGCCCTCTCAAATGAGGAAAACCTTCTTTTAGGGAAGAAACCAAAACCATATTCACATGACAAATAAACCAAACGAATAGGGATCAAATATTTAAAACAACATGTCACTAAAAGATAGAACTAATGTGTGTCGTTAAAACTTGAAATGAACAAAAGTTGCCCTTAATTAGAGGGGGGCTAATCCCCTACATCCCCTCTGAACACCATCTTGTATCGTTTAAGTGGTTGCATGCACTTTATTGAAAACTTACTATAATGCAACGGATGCTCAAGTAGTAACTATAAATGCTTTATTCGTTTTGAAAAAAGTATATTTTTCAAATACTATATGTCAATACTTTTTAAAGTACTTTCATGCTCTCAACCAAAATATCAGAAATGTTTTGTTTTCAGTAAAGTACCAAAAACAGCTTAAACGTTGCATCGGGATTTATTGGGAAGCAATGCCCCTCCTCCTATTCAGGATGATTTTTGGTAGTTTTAATTTTTAGCCTTACTCATTACTTGCATTTGGAAAAATACTTTCTTTTCCACTCTATTTGTCTCAAACAAGAGAGGGATGTCTTTTCATCGCATCTGTCGTCTTTTTCAAAGGGAGCAAGCTTTATAAAAGTGTCTATCCTCAGAGATGAGCAGAGAATCAGGCTGTTCAGTACTCAGTAGGTGTGAGACCAACAATAAAGAGGGCAATTGCGAATGTCAGATCTTGTAACTTTATTTCAAGGATCTTACCCAAACTGTAGTCCATGAGCAAACTCCATTGTCTGGTAGTATTCATCTGGATGATATTGTGCTTGGGAAGAAAAAGAACATAAACATCGATAAATAATCAGATAGACAAACTTCATTTTATTTCTCAACTGACAATATTGTCGCCACTTCTTTGTACTTCTTTAAATAGTATGATTTGAACCATATCTAGAACCCGTTTTTTGCTAATTGCGCTACTAGGGTAATGCTTGTTTAGCTGTAAGGCTGTTCCATAGTTTTATTTTGTGTAGATTAAATGATTTTGCCGGTCATGTCTGACATAATTCCCTTTGAGTTTTAACATTCTGTTTTTTTTTTTTTTTTTTTTTTTTTAATTCTTAACATGGTTGCAGTAACTTAAGAGGCTCTAATCTGAAAAATATGATTCTAGGAGAGCAAGGAAACTGAAAATTATTTTGCAGTTAACAGTGAATAGAATTTTCACAAAAATATTCAAGTGTTTTTATTTGTTTCTTGCCAAGAAAAATGAGGTAAACATAACTCATTTTGGGAAACTGGAAATTGAAGATATATGTACACACACGTACATACATATACACACTCATATATATATATATATATATATATATATATATATATATATATATATATATATATATATATATATATATATATATATATATATATATATATATATATATATATATATATATATATATATATATATATATATATATATATATATATATATATATATATATATATATATATATATATATATATATATATATATATATATATATATATATATATAGAGTCTTCAAGCTATACTACCAGAGTCGTGCTGATCTGGACAATGCTATTGCCAATCCCTTAAGATCTATCTTGAGCTATTCAGGGTTGAAAAGTTCCGTTTTCTGCCCCGGCGCTGCTTTAAATGTCACAGTGCTGGTCATATCGCTGCCAACAGCAACCAACAAGAAAAGTGCTCACACTGTGGTGGCACTGATCATATGTCTTCAAGATTTAGCCCGCGTAAAAAGCCCAAAATTTGTTTAAATTGTAGTCAAAAAAGCACAATTGCTACCACGCCTCATGCCCATTTAATCAAGCACAGCCGTCTATGCCTCCTGTATCATGATGGGTTGCATGGTGTACAGTTGGAATATGAATGGTAAACTGCTGGACAAATTGCCATTTCTTAGTGAACTATCGACGAAATCCGACCTTATTTGCCTCTTAGAACATTTTCTCACAGAAGCCAGTGTCGACTTGCTAAAATTTTCTTCAGATCATCATTATATTATACAGCCAGCACGCAAATCCGGCAACCACGGACCCCCTTCAGGAGGGCTTGCTATAATCTCCAATTCTGTTCGCGTCCCCCCTGCCTGTCTCCAGAAAAGTGAAAACTTCCAGCTTATTAAGTGTGGGGATTTCATTGTAGCCAATCTTTACTGCCTACTAATTACAATAATATTGTTTCGGAGCAAAAGTTTGCTATCGCTTGCAAGAGACTCGGAAATTCAATAAAGAAATTACTAAGGGACGGCTTACCATTAGTGATTTTGGGGGACTTTAACTGTAACATTGAAGACAACAGCAACTCTCGTACCCAAGTGCTTGTAAGTTCACTTCCTAATGGATTCAAGCTAGCCACGAAAAACAAGCAATATTCTTTTATAAGTGTCTCTCAGTCTGTGTCGAACATCGATCAAGCTATTAGTTATAATGTTGAACTACCTACCTTACAAGTAGGACTTGACGGAATGTACTCAGACCATCTGCCCCTGTCTGTCACTATCCCATGTATTGTGAATGCATATTCGCCGAAACCTAAACCGAAGCTCGTGAGTGACTGGAAAAAGGTCTTCCGCCCTTTATTCCAACAAAAGTGGGACGAAGTCCTCGGAAAAATTAAGGTCCCATTTCATCTACTCCAGTGGAATGCTGACTTACCTGATACTGAAATAAGACTGCAACTGAACCTACACTTTGCTGAAATGTGCCACGCTTTAAAAATAGCTGAAAGCTCAGCTGTTCCAGTGTTGAATTGCGCCGTACATCTCGAGTAACAGGTTGGGCCCAAAACTCCGATTTGGTTAATGCAAAGGCTGCGGCCAAGTTTTGGCTGCAGATTTGTCATGAATGTGACAGGTTTGAAAGTGGTACAGTCAATAAAATTCATACTTCTACTAAATAGAAATTTGCAAAACAACTGCGTAAACATTGTAGTGCTTTATAACTCGAAACTGTGTTAAAAATTATGAATAATCGCAATCTGATTGGGAATCTGCGTGGAAAGCCTGCTGAGTACAATAATCCGACTTCCAGTACGATTGGTGAGAAAGAATGGGTTGATTATTTTAGTGCGGAATTTGCAGCCCCAGACGAGTCGAAAAACCGAATATTTTATGAGCAACTAAGTCTGCTCCTTACTAAAGAGTTAAATTATTTTGTTGTGAATAGTAGTCAAATCCGGAAGTGGGCAAAAAATTAAAGAAAAAATCGTCAAGTGGTGCCGATTAAATATGTGCACATCATCTATTGAATGGTAGTCCCCTTTTATTTCAACATCTTGCAATTGCTTACCAGATTATTATGACGCATGGTGTTGTACCAGATTTATTTTGCTTAGGATCCATAACGCCTGTACTGAAAAAAAGGAAAACCCGCAACAGAACCTTCTTCCTATAGACCGATAACTATTTCCTCTGTTTTTTCAAGCTTTTTGAATTGTTAATAACAGGTAACATTAGGAAGTGTTGCAAGGCCCCTCCCCACCAGTTTGGTTTCCAGTCAGGAATGGGATGCGCTCACGCATTACATGTTGCAGCAAATGTTCTGTTAGATGCGCACATTTCTATTGAATCGCTGGCTATGGATGATATAATAATAGGTGACATTAGGAAGTGTTGCAAGGCCCCTTCCCACCAGTATGGTTTCCAGTCAAGAATGGGAATGCGCTCACGCATTACATGTTTTAGCAAATGTTCTGTTAGACGCGCACATTTCTAATGAATCGCTGGCTATGGGTGAATACGACGTACGCCGCGCATTTGACTCGGACATACATGCACAGATAATGCTAGAATTACGGAAAAATGGTGTCGACCTAGCTATTGTTCGACCTCTCTATGATCTGTATCGCCAATTAAATGTGTGTTTACGCATTCCTTGCAAAACCCACTAGGAAAATCCATGTAAAAAAGATAGAAAACAGGGCGCTATTTCTTCGCCAGAGTTGTTTATTAATAGTATTTCCGAGGCACAGTCCAAAGTCACTACAAGCTGTATTCTAAGAGGAATAGATGTGACCAGAGTTGGATTTGCGGATGACATCTTGAATTTTTCTCGGCAAATAACATCCCTATAAAGTAATTTTAATATCCTGTCATCTCAGTATGGTGATATTGTCTTTAGATTTTATTTTTCAAAATCAGAAGCAATGTTGTTCAATTTGAATAAATCTGTTCTACCTCACAATCAACTAAGATCTCAGTCTATCAAGCCTGTGGAGTCATTAGTATACTTGGGACTGCCCATTGGTGACGCACTAATCTACCCATTTGCTAATCATCACACACATAGAGCGTAAAATTAGAACTGCGTATGGGGCCACAGTTTCTTCGAAGAGAAATCTTAATAGGTTTTCACTGGCTAGAATTTATAATGCTGTCGCGCTGCCACATATATTATATATAACACCATTTTGGAAACTTCTGCGTAAAGAAGATAAATTGAAAATCCGTAGAATTTTCTTCCGATATTTGAAGTTTCTGCTGCAAGTTCCACTGAGAACGAATAATTCTTACCTTATCCGGCGATACGAGTAACTGATCCATTTTCTGCAGTTAATCAGTTGCTTGACAAGTATTGTGCTAAGTTGAAGGGTAGCAGCCATCCTTGGCTACGTCTACTCTCATCACTTTGATTGATGCGTATTTGCTTTGTCTGTACCATTAAGTGGATGTTTTTTGTTTTCTCTTTTCTGCTTTTTTTCCATCAATTTTTATGTTTATGATGGGTGTAAAATAAATTCAATACTCACACACACACACACACACACACACATACACACACACACACACACATATATATATATATATATATATATATATATATATATATATATATATATATATATATATATATATATATATATATATATATATATATATATATATATAATAATAAAATTATTACGTAATAAAATTATTACGTATATGAGGGGGGTTTCCTCCTCCTCAACACCTCGCCTTTCACGCTAAGTTCAAATTTTGTTCCAATTCTTTAAAAATTACCCCTGAATCAAAAAGGTCGCTTAATTAGAATAAATAGCTCTTTTGAAAGCAATAAACAAACTTTAGCCTAAAGAGTGAGGTATTGACCAAGGGGCGAACCCCCTCATATATGTATTTTTTTCAAAAATAGGGGGCAATTGCTCCTTATATCTCAATTGTCACCACTACTATCCTTTGCTCCTTCTGAAGGTAGGTTCGATTATTGAACTTTGTATTTTTTAAAAGTATAAATGCCACAAAAATTTATTTTTTAAAAAATAGGGGGCAATTGCTCCTTATATCACAAATTTCACAACTACTAACATAAGCTCCTGCTGAATCTAGCTTTGAATATTGAACTTTTTAAAAGTAAAATACCACTTTTACCAATATCCATAAAACTCTATTCTGTATATGAAAGGGGCTGTCCCCTCCTCAACACCTCGCTTTTTACGCAAAAGTTTGACTTTCTCACGACTCTTTTTTTAAAACAATAAAAAACTTTAGCGTAAAGAGCAAGGCGTTGAGGAGGGGACAGCCCCTTTCATATACGGAATAATTTCTGTTCGGTTTAAGTTTTACCGTCGTTCCATGCGTTAAATTAAAAAAAAAATTTTTTTTTTTATTTTAACTACATAAGAAGTTAAAACCAAATTATTGTTTTAAGTGATGGTAGTAATGATAAACATAACGTAGATACGAGCATTAGCTTTCGAATGAGCCATTAAACGTGAATCTAAAAGTGCTGGTAGTCCATTAGCCCCAGCTTTTCCACTTGAGACATTGCACCAAAAGTGCCGTTTTTAGTGCAGTTTTGAAGTTGCTGATGGTTGAATTTATATGAAGAACGTAGATATGAGTAATATCTTTTATACGAGCTACTAAAAATCTGTATAGATACCTGCGATAGCAATACGCCCAAAAATAATACGTGTGATACCGATACACTGTGCAGCCCTTTCCTCAGGGGACTTGGAGGGTCATAATATCACCAACACCAAATATATTTGACTCTAGAAATATCTCTTGTAAGCGTCAAATCTATTAAGTATCTGATGTAAGCACCCCATTCTTTAATTACCCGTGAGGCATTCTTAACCATCGCAATACCTTTACGCTAATACCTCTTCGCAAAAAATTTGCAAATCTCGTAAACTAAAGAAGTAATTACATCACTGTTGCTAGCTCCATCATTAATCTCCAATAATGTAAATGCACCACTCATTTTTTCCTCTACTAATATCCTTGCAAATAAAAACTGTTCTCTTTGAATTCAATTCTCTTACTAATATGAATTTTAAAGAAAACTAAAAAGATACACCGGTTTTTTCAATACGGATTTAACCTAAAAAAAAACTTGTAATGAAACCCATGAAACGAATAGCCAAGTTTAAAAAAAAAAAAACCTACTAATCAACTTACAGATGAATGACCATGGATTTAACCGAAAAAAAAACAAACTTGTATATCATGAACTAGAAATCTACGTCAGAAAAACTTGTCCTTAATAGGACCAGTATTAAATGACCCTGGTAACCCCAATTCGTTGAAAACCTAAACACATATCTATGCCTTCAGGCGTAAGTTTGCATTTAGGTTTTCAACGAATTGTACGGTTACTACTTATATGTATATATATATATATATATATATATATATATATATATATATATATATTCGTATCGAGTGTTGGTATCACCAATGGTCATAGAAGATCGGGAAATTACTCACTCTAACGGAAATAAAAAGTTCTAGTGCCCTTTTAAGTGACCAAAAAGATTGGAGGGCAGATAGCCCCTCTCTGGCGCCCGTTTTTCCCCAAAGACATCTACTCAAAATTTTAAGAAGGCCATTTGATTTTGATTTGACATAGTTGAAAACTCCAAAAATTTTGTTTTTGGAGATGACATGACCCCATAGTCCGTGGGGAAAGGGCCGTGCCCATCATTGACATGTAGTATTTGATACTAAGAAATATACGTTTTTTTGGGGGGGGGAGGGGGTGCTTTAACTGAAAGATGTAACAGGTTTTATTTTTTTTTAAAGAAAAGTGCTGAATTAAACAGGGGACCCATTTCAAGGATAAAGAAAATTTATATTCGATTTCCAATAATAACTACTGTTAAATATTTGTTATTTTCTAGTCATGGACGATGAAGATGTTGATTCTTGTAAAGAAGAAGATGAAGAAAAATTGAAGTTACTCAGTTCTCATAGTGAAGCGTTGCTGTCGTCCAAATCAAGAAAGAAAAAAGTCAAGAAAAGATCCAAGCAACAGCTCCTAGCTTTGGAACAGGAACAGGTAATACAAATTAATTGGTGGTATCAGTTAAGGCTTTTAAGCCTTAACTACCGCGAGGACTAAGGCCGCATCCAGGGGAGAGTGTTACTGAGTTTGAACCCCCCTCCCCTCTTATTTTTTATCCGACTCATAAAAAAGTAACGAAATGCATATATACAAATTTTTGATGCGTTTTGTAGTTTTTTTTACCCCCCCCTCCCTGAGCAAAACCCTTGGATACTCCCTTGGTAAGGACCTTTATTTTTGTGAATATAGGTAGATATGATGTGCTCAAAGGCTATAGAAGCAAAAGATTAAGTAAGAAAGATCTTAAGCCGAAGAACAACAAAGAGAGAAAAAACTCAATGAAGAACAAATAAACGAGACTGTGGCCATTAGAAAAAAAAGATAAAAAACTAAAACGACGCGGATATTTTGCCTGCATGAAAACGAGGCATTTTCAGAACAGAATACACAAAGACAAAAACTAAAATAAACTAGAAACAAATAAGACCACCACCAATATTAATAAAATACAATTGTTGCAACTGATCCACATAGGTCACAGAAGCTTATAGAGTTGCTTCAATGAAAACACCAGAGCAACTTCAGTTGCTCTCTGTTTAAGGTGAAAACTTGTAAGAAATTCTGATCTTTAGGATTTGGGCCTATGCCCCCTTCTATAAACTTCCCCCTTCCCATCAACTTCTTATAAGAAAGGTAGATGTGCTGTGCATAAGAATTTCCTTTTATCTACATGATCGGAGCCGCAAATTGAAGGCTTCAACTTCAACCTCCCAATATCATCTTCCATAACCAAATTTACAGTAGAGAGTCCGGCAGACATTTCGTTTTCACTGAATGGCTTGAAGTTTATAGGAGAAGTACCCTGGCCAATGGGAAAGGGAAATAGTGGTTTTGAGATACATAGTTCTTTTTTCGGATCTCCAGTCTGCTTGAGCCTTTTATGGAAATTATTTTTGGCAAAGGGAACAGAGCTGCTGGACTTTCAGAGATGTTCACCACTTTTGAGTCCCACCTACTTTCGGCACCAGAGTTTCGGCATTCACTTGGAATTTGATAGGAGTTCACTCAGAGTCTAGAAGACGGCAATCAAGAACTCTTAGAAGTTGAACTTTACAACCCAGGCCGTACCAGGCTTTAAATTTCCATATTTCGGGAACTTCTCCTATAATCACGAACAGCGACTTGTAAACAAGAATTGTAAAGCTTGTACCTCTTCAAGGACGAGGGGTCACAAACTTGTGCTAATTATTACCATTTTTTCATTTCCAATACTTCCTAGGGTTATAAATCCTGTACTTATGCATGCGGTTACGAAGCAATTATCAATAATAATGCAACGCAATGACGTAATTTGGGAATTGCTAGTAAAGTCTTTATGTGGCGATTAGTCGGTGATAAACATAGAATCAAATTGTTTTCATCATATAATTCATATGAGACAATTAGTAGGGGTTATATTTTGAGGCCAAGTGACATAGCCTTAGCTTGTACATACTACAATTTAAAAATAATAACATAAATTGTGTTAGACTTAATGTTCTGGGAAAAAAGGACAAACCTTAATGGATGATGGATTCTAAAATTAACAACATTGATTGGGGTGTCAGGAACTAGAGAATAAACTTGGTTTTAAGGATATAGCGTATTTTGATGCAATATAGATGCGTTTCTCATAAAAATAATTTATTATTTCAGATAAATCACTTCCGAAAGGTGCATCGAATCTATGTCCAAGGTAGTGATGTGTCCAAGCCATTTGAAGATTTTACTGAAGTTTCGTCGAGATACGGAATGAATCCGACGCTAATTCAGAATATAAATGCCTCGGGATACGTTGCCCCAACACCTATTCAGATGCAGGCAATACCACTAATGATGGAGGTAAGTTAAGGCTTCCTCTGTATATCAACATAATGCATATGACGGCTAACAGCAATCCGCATTTTGTTTGTTAGAGAAATGCAGAGGATTTCCGAAAAAAAAATAATGGACTTTCAAATCAGAAGAATAAAAAACAAATAAAGCAAACAGAATTCACAGATCAAATTAATTTTTAAATAATAATAATTTTTTAGAGCACACTTAACTTTTCTTATGTGTTTTTTTTGTATGCGGTTAATTATTTCAACGTGCTCCAGTTGTGTTTTCTTGTAAATTCTTTTAGAAACGAATGCCTAAAGGTTCACTTCGTTTATCAGACCAGTCATGGAATATACATGCCCTCTCTTTGCCGGGGCTCCAAAAAGCCATATCGATCCCCTCCAACGTGCTGAGAATCCAGCAGCTCGCGCAACAATTTCTGGAAAGTGTGGTTCTGCTTTCTTTATCCGTTTGGGATGCCTAGGGAGGAGATGAAATTGTTGCATTTACTCCCAGCAGCCCGATGTGATAAGAAGGATCTATGGCTACCAGGATTTCTGCATAGCTTAAAATCGAGCTATTACAGGTTGTAAGTACACGGTGGCTATCATTATAAGTTTCGATTCTTCGGGTCTTAGAACAGTGGAACCTACTCCTTGTCCTATTAAGCCTCGCCTGTTTTTTTTTTTCCACCACATTTTTCCAGTAAAAGGAAAAGATTACCTTATCCTGCCCTGAAGCTTTCAGTTCTTTTAAGAATATTACAAGTAAAAACTTAGGACCTATTAAGAGCAGACGACGACCAATAATTCCGATGTTCGTGCTTACCCGACGAATAGTCAGAACTAAGGATAGCTAGTGTGCAATGGGGTCTAAATATAGTTTTTGCTTCAAGTGGTTTCGTAGGAAAAAAGATAATGAGTTGATATTTCCGTTTGTAAATTACCGTCCACTTTCTATAGTTTCTCCTTATTTTTTTGGTAGTATGTGAATTTGTCTTTAGGTTCTTTAAATTATGTCCTTTAATCAACGCGGTTTCCAGGGTTTGTTGTTTTTGTTTTTTGCTTCTTTTTTTTTTGGGGGGGGGGGGGTTGTTTATAAGAAAAAGACTTCACAAAACGCATGAAATTTTTTTTTTTTTTTTTTTTTTTTTTTAAGAGGTGGTAATTTTTTTGTGGGGAGTGGGAGTCGAACCGGTTACCCCTCCTGGATACGGCCTTGCCTTTAATAATTATGCTCGGAGGACGATCTGTGAACCTTTCTTCAATCTTGCTTGAATCTAATACCTTCTTTTAAATATTCTCTGCCAGCTTGTTTATGTTCATTTTTGTTATTTTTTTACGAGCCGGTAAAAAATTTCGGGGAGGGGGGAGTCGAGCTGGTTACCCCCCTTGATACGGACTTGCCTTTAATAATTATGCTCGGAGGACGATCTGTGAACCTTTCTTCAATCTTGCTTCAATCTAAGACTTTCTTTTAAATATTCTCTACCAGCTTGTTTGATGTCACGAATCCTTGTTTTCTTTGCTATCACTTCCTTTTGCTAACCCTTTAACTCTGCATTGTCCATCTTTGATTGCCAGTTAATTTTGGATAATCTTGCCGGTAGAGCTTGTCTAAATCCAACAGTTCGTGGTAACGAACTGTAAGTAAGGAGCGACCCGGCTCAATGGTAACCGAAACTCTAGAAAACGGGTTTTTGATACCAATAGATATATCAAAAGAATCAAATTTCAATGCTGATTTCAAATATATAACCTTCATCAAGTATAGTGCTACTCATCAAAAGTTACGTGCCTGAGAAAATTTGGCTGATTTTCAAAAAAAGGGAGGAATACACCCTAAAAGTTATAGAACCTTAATGAAAATCACACCATCATATTTTGCGTATCAGAGAACCCTACTGTAGAGGTTTCAAGCTCCTATCTACAAAAATGTGGAATTTTCCATTTTTTGCCAGAAGAAAGATCACGGATGTGTGTTTATTTGTTTTTTTTTCTTTTCTTTTCCCCAGGGGTGATCGTATCAACCCAGTGGTCCTAGAATATCGTGGGATGGCTCATTGGGACGGAAATTAAAAGTTCTAGTGCCCTTTTTAAGTGACCAAAAAAAAATGGAGGGCAACTAGGCCACGCTTATTTTTTTCCCAAAGTCACCCGATCAAAATTTTGAGATAGCCATTTTGTTCAGCATGGTCGAAAATATGATAAATATGTCTTTTAGGATGACTTAATCCCCCTACGTTCCCTGTGGGTGGGATAAATTTTATTAAATTTACCCACTTTTAACTTTTATTATGGGTTATGGGGAATTTACATTTAGTTTTCTGGTGGTTTGTTTTTGTGTTTGGGGTTGGGAAGGTGGGGTCAGGGCTTATGTTGGAGGATCTTTCAACGATGAACTCTTTCATGGGGGAAGGGAAATTGCCATGAAGGGGGCGCCGGACTTGCCAGCATTATTTATTGGTTATTGGGAAGCATACAACCATTTTCAGGAAGGATTTTTTCTGGAGGGGGGGGGCTAGAGGAGGGGGTTAATCTGTAGAATATTTCCGTGGAGGATGTTTCTTTGGGGTAAGGGACATTTCTATGAAGGCGGCGCCGGATTTCCAAGCATTATTTAAAAAACGATCAGAAATTAAATAAAAAAAAAAACAAGTTTTTTCAACTGAAATGTAAGAAGGAATATTAGAACTTAAAACGAACAGAAATTATAACGTATGTGAGGGGGTTCTCCCCCAAGTCAATACCTCGCTCTTTACGCTACAGTTTTTTTTAGTGCTTTCAAAAGAGCTATCTATTCTATCTAAACGGCATTTGTGATTCAGGGGTTTGTGAATCAAAATTTTTTTTAACTTTTAACATAAAGAGCGTGGTATTGACTAAGGGGAAACCCCCTCATATACATAATAACATATGCGTAATAAAAAAAAACAATAAAAAAAACAAGCAATACGGCTCAATAGTAATCGAAACTTTTAAAAACGGAATTCTGATGTCAATAAATGTATCAAAAGAATGTGTTTATAATGCTGATTCTAAATATATAAATTTTATTAAGTTTAGTATTACTCATCAAAGGCTACGAGCCTGAGAAAATTTACTCGATTTTTTAAAGAGGGGGAAACATCCCCTACAAGTGAAAGAATTTTAATGAAAATCCCACCGTCAGATTCAGCGTATCAGAAAACCCTATTACATAGGTTTCAAGCTCATATCTGCAAAAATCTGCAACTTTGTATTTTTTGCCAGAAGAAAAATATACGAATATAGAAGTTAGTTACGTAAAATAATTTGTAAAGACATCCATTTAGTAAAAGAAAAGTAAAACTTTGATTCAAATAAAAGATGCTATAACTAAAAAACGATCAGAAATTAAATAAAAAAAAACAAGTTTTTTAAACTGAAAGTAAGGAGCGACATTAAAACTTAAAACGAACAGAAATTATTCCCTATATGAAAGGGACTGTCCCCTCCTCAACGCCTCACTCTTTACGCTAAAGTTCTTTATTGTTTTAAAAAACAAAGTTGTGAGACAGAGTCGAACTTTAGCGTAAGAGCGAGGCGTTGAGGAGGGGACAGCCCCTTTTATATACGGAATAATTTCTTTTCGTTTTAAGTTTTAACGTCGTTCCTTACTTTCAGTTTAAAAAACTTGTTTTTTTTTATTTAATCTACTACAGAAGCAACAGTTGCGCTATCGATGCTGAAAATGATTTTCTTTGATTTTCGAAAAAGAGAACCGTATACCTCCTGTTAAGAGTGCTAGACCATGGGAAATCGACTTGTTATTTAAATCTTTGACAGTTTAACCCTTTCAGGGTCAAACAGGGTTCGTCTTTCTGTTAGTAGAAATCTTTTACTTCTATGTTATGACGAGTAGACATGAGGTGGAGATGAAACACTTGGCGTATATAGAAATGACATTCAAAGAAGTGGCACCAAAAAGTGCCGTTTTTGTGCCATTTGGTGTTTTACTCTGGTGTTACCAAAACAAATTTATAAGAAACATGTAGATGTAAGCATTAGTTTTCAAATAAGACCTTAGCCATATCTCTCCTTAACCGTTTCGAAGCTCCAGTGGCCTGCTAGTGCCTGGACAAAAAAAAAGGCATATCAGTGCTACCCAGGCTAAGATATGATTCCCTTGGGTTTTCAGGGGAGGGGGGGGGGTAGGAATGAAAACATCTGTCTTTTAAACAATCAGGAAAAAATTAAAACTGCTATTTTGTAACTTATGGGAGAGCGTAACATTAATTTTACTCGGTAGACGTGGCCAGAGAAGTCCCGAAAAATGTGACCATCTATTGTTGTAAACAAAACATAAGCAATGGATAATAAAAACTAAATTATTGGTTAAAATGGAAAGTAAATCAGTTTAAGTTTAATATAAATTTGATTTATGATGTTATTAGAATTCTTGGTAAATGTAAAGAAAAGCTTTTATTTTTTAAGTTTTTTAAGCAGACTCTATCTGCAATTAACTACAGTAGTAAGATTCCTTGTTTTATCCTTAACCGAAAACTAATAGTTCAACAAAAAATACCAGTTAAACCTAAAATTTACATTCGTCTATAATTAAAGTCATATTAAATTAATTATATTAAAAAAGCTTGTACAAAGTTTGAGAACCTGGGGTGTTACTCAAAATGAATGTGCACATTCTAAAACCAAAACGCTGCCTAAATTGACTCCTGTTAAAATTGTTATGTCAAAAACCTTGTCTCGAAAACAATATTTGCTGAATTTCCAAGAAAACTTTCCCATATTTGCTGAATTTCCAAGAACACTTTCCAATATTTGCTGAACTTCCAAGAAAACTTTCCAAAATTTGCTGAATTTCCAAGGATTTCGGTGGGTTATTTAAGTGGCATAAATATTTTTATCGCAAGGAAATAAATTGGATTCACATGGTTTGACCCTAATAAACTTAGTATTTGAAAGCGGATAAATTTAACTTACAAATAATCACAATTATCACAGGCTATGGCTTTCCAACTTTTTTTCCTTTTGAAATGCTGTATATTTGTTTTTATATGCCTTCGTTTCGAAGGGTCTCAAGATCTTTTTTGAAATTCTAGAAACTTTGTTTTGTTATCACTTTTTACTATTTAGTATAACCTAGGCAATAGTTACCATTTATGGTCAGCTTCAAAGAGAACTATTTTGCATAAGGCAATTTTTTCTAAAACGTATTTTTTTTAATCTTCAGTTTTACTTAGGCCAACAAGAAAACATTATTGTGGCTGATAGAACGTGATCATATTTCGCAAAAACTTTGTATAAGAAAAAAATCCTCAAAAATTAAATTTCTTAAGCAGCCCTAAATTTTGCAAAAAAAGAACTTGGAACGCTTATACTGTGGCATAAAAAAAGTCTTATTCAATTTTCGTATTCAGGATAAAAATTTGGATTAAAACACAATTAAGTTTGTTTTAGAGCCAAAACTTTTTTTATCAATGTATTTTTGGCGGCGAATCATGTTAAAAATAAAGACTAAACTTAGATATATTTATTTTCAGCGCCGCGAGGTCTTGGCATGTGCCCCAACTGGCTCTGGCAAAACTGCTGCGTTCCTCATACCCTTAATTCACTGTCTTGGTGAACCCCAGAAGAAAGGCTTTCGAGCTGTAGTAGTCTCACCAACTAGAGAATTGGCCCAACAGACTTATCGTGAGTGTCAAAAATTAAGCGAAGGAATTGGTCTACGAATTCACATGATTGAGAATGTTAGCAAGGCTGCTAAAAAATTCGGACCACAGTCATCGGGAAAATTTGGTGAGATAAAAGTTTATTACCAAATTTCTTAGGAACAAAATTGTTCGTTACCAGGATTCTGATGGTGCCCTTCGAACCGGTCAAGTTTCAACTGGTGAGTTCTAGGTATGAATTGGCAGTAGGCCCCAACGTAATGTTGCAGTTTGTATTCAATGCGCTACATAGTTACTCAGTATTACATTTATGAATGTACTCGACGTTAGATGTGCTTTGGTGATAAACTTCAGGCGATCCGACCTCCAAACTGCGTATCTAAACTCCAACTCAAAGAGCCATCTACATATCCTATATCTGCGATGTGTCAGGAACACCCGAGGTTATAAAGTTGAAACTTTCAGAGAATGTTGGAAATGATGCGGAACTAAATGAAATATTTGATGTGCATCCAGGTTGTCAAAATGGCGTACCTGCAGTATCTCAGAACGACTAAGGGTATTAAGTTTGGAGTATGTTGATGGTGATTTTGAGTTAAATCAAAAGGCACTATTTGCATCCAGGTATTTAAAATGGTGTATCCACAATGTCACTGGAACGAGTAAGTATGTGAAAATGAAACATTCAGGGAATATTCAGGATGATGTGTATCAACGGCTGAGTATGACCTTGAAACTTTCAGGGAGTTTTATAGTGGAGTAAAGTGGACAGGTGGACATAGGGACCGACAAGTCCTATAGAAAGCCAAACTTGGAACGAACAGAAATTACAATCAATAAATGAACAAAACCCAAAACGGAGAGAAATGAAAATAAATAATCACATCAAACATAAAGATAACAGATACTGCAATAGACGAATAAATGAATTCCAAACGAAATTAAATGAGTATTCCAGTTAAACATGAAAAGAACAGAAATTAAAGCATACAGAAGTAGCGCTAATACCACCTAAACTTTCAGAAGGCCATAGTGTTTTTTGTGCTTTACTGAAAACGATTTATATTTTAAGCAGTCTGTTTTTATTTGTCATAACATCTATAAAAACACAACAACACAAAAAATATCGCAAGGCTACTCAAGGTTTACCAATATGAGTGGTGCTACCCCCTCCCTCCCAAAGCCTCTAAGCGGCTTGGGTTTTATTTGCGTTTTATTGAGAAAAACATTTGGTTTGATTAGTTTAGTTTTATTTTGTCAAAATATCGACAAAGAATCTTCATAATCAAACAGTTCGTGGTAACGAACTGTAAGTAAAAAGCGACCCGGCTCAATGGTAACCGAAACTCTAAAAAACGGAATTTTGATACAAATAGATAGATTAAAAGAATCAGATTTTAATGCTGATTTCCAATATATAAGTTTCATCAAGTTTAGTCTTACCCATCAAAAGTTACGCGCCTGAGAAAATTTGGCTGATTTTAGAAAAGAAGGGGGAACGACCCCCTAAAATTTATAGAACCTTAATGAAAATCACACTATAATATTCAGCGTATCAGAGAACCCTACTGTTGAGGTTTCAAGCTCCTATCTAAAAAAATTTGGATTTTTCTATTTTTTTCACCAATAAATAAAAGGTTTGCTTGTTTTTTTTTTTGTTTTTTTTTTTTTTTTTTTTTTCCCAGGGGTAATCGTATCGACCCAGTGGTCCTAGAATATCGTGGGAGGGCTTATTCGAACAGAAATTAAAAGTTCTAGTGCCCTTTTTAAGTGACCAAAAAATGGAGGATAACTAAGCACCCTCCCATGCTCATTTTTTTCCCAAAGTCACCCGATCAAAATTTTGAGATAGCCATTTTGTTCAACATGGTTGAAAATATGATAACAATGTCTTCTAGGATGACTTAATCCGCCGAAGTCCCCGGGGGGAGGGCTGAAAGTTATGAACTTTACCCAATGTTAACATATAGTATTGGTTATTGGGAAGTATACAGACGTTTTCAGGGGGGATTTTTTCTGGTAGGTGGGAGGGGGGGGTTGGGGGTTATTTGGGATGATCTTTCTATGAAGGAAGTTTTCATGGGGGAAGGAACATTGCTATGAAGAGGGTGCCGGATTTCCCAGCATTATTAAAGAAAAAGATCAGAAATTAAGTAAAAAAACAACAAGTTTTTCAACGGATTTCAACTGATCAACTGATTGTGATTAAGGGGTCATTTTTAAGAATTGGAAAAAAATTCGAACTTTCGATTAAAGAGAAAAGTATTGACGTGAAGTCGAGCCCCCTAATATATGTGTTAAAAATATATGAATATACAAGTTCGATATGTAAGTTAATTTGTAAGTTACGTATTTATGGCTAATAAAAACATTCGTAAATAAGATTAAAACAGCTTCGAAACAGCCATTAAACAAAATAGAAGTAAAACTAACATGCAAATTTTTGTTTAATTATTCATGTACGGTGAGCCAAAATCAAAACCTGCATTAGTTCAAAAACGTTCAAAAATTAAATAAAAACACAAGTTTTTTTTAACTGAAAGTAAGGAACGACGTTAAAACTTAAAACGAACAGAAATTATTCCGTTTATGAGAGGGGCTGTCCCCTCCTCAACGCCTGGCTCTTTACGCTAAATTTTGACTTTCTCACAACTCTATTTTTTTTAACAATAAAAAAAAATTTTGCGTAAAGAGCGAGGCGTTGACGAGGGGACAGCCTCCTTCATAAACGGAATAATTTATGTTCGTTTTAAGTCTTAACGTCGTTCCTTACTTTCAGTTAAAAAGACTGGTTTTTTTTTTTTTTATTATTTAATATATTATGATATGAATTCCTGGAAATCTCAATAATTTTAATTTTTCTGATATAAAAAATAAAATGTTTAAAATATAGTTTCAAATATAAAAATGAAATATATAATTTAAAATATGTTTAGTTTTCAATTATCACAAAAAGGGGGCGGTAGCCCTACTCCTATTTGTGGTATTTTTTGTACGTTTTAAGTTTGACCGGAATATCCGTTCTTGTATCTGTTAGGAAATGTTCTCTTCGTTTTGGATTTCATGCAATAAGTGATAGTATTTTCTATCCGTGTTAAATTTGAATTACTATAGAACTTTTTTTCCACTCGTCAGAGGTTTTAATATGATTATTTGCTTTTGTTTGAAAAACTTATTTTTTTAAAACTTTTTTAAAAAACGAACATTGAGTGCTTCAATTTTATTCTTTTTTTTTTAGCAGTGGCGTGTTGTTGTAAAATATTATGTTCTCTTCATTTTTGGCTTGGTAACTATAACTGGGTTACCCATCTAAATGGGTAACTATAAGAGTGAGAAGTGGTGCTGGTGTCGATAAAATAAAACTATCAACGTCATCTAGTGTTTGACGACATTTCTTATTTTTTCCATTGAAGTAATAATAATAATCTATTTAATTAGTTTAATTGTCAAAATTTGAGTATTAATAAGAGTCTTATATCAGTTCCTGAAAAAAAAACGATTATGAAGCTTGAAAAAATTACAAGTTTAGCCAAACATTATATGGCTTTGATATTTTTGGTTGATGATAGCACCAGTTTCTAATCTTACAAGTTACACATCTTCTTTGCTCCAGAGGTTCAAACTTGTTAAAATGATATAGATTTTGTCAGATATTCAGTTTCCGTGTAAGTCAACAAACAAAGGTTATTATGACTGACCGTATTTCAAACTGCAGGCTATACGAAAAATGTGGTTCAATCCCGGTTTCTAGGGTTATAATGAGAGAAAGTTTGAGACGGCTAGGGCACGTTCTGCGGATGAGGGATGACAGATTGCCGAGGATTGTCCATTTCGGCCAGCTGCCTAGGAATAAACCGAAAGCATGTCGTCCTCGTCTGGGAGGATGTCATTAAGAAAGATTTAAAGGAAATAGGAACTTCCTGGGAGGGTGTAAAGAAAGATGTTTTGAATAGATCGAGATGGAAGAGCAGTGTGCGTAGCTGTGTTGGCCTTAGGCGGCTTGGTCCTGCGGTAAGTTTTTAGTAGTAGTAGTAGTAGTATTAAAGGAAATTAAAAGCTAAAAATTAAGAATGATTACAATCTTGTAAATGTAACAAAATTGACGAGAATTTATCGTCATTAGGGCTTTAGAGAAGAAACAAAGCCATGAATTTAAAAGGTGCTTCTTTTCTAGCTCTTGTCTTATTTTAACTGCAATTTTTGTTAGATTTTTTTTATGTTCAATCTATGTCCAATTTGTAACTATTTAAATTCTGTCACCACATCACCTGCTTTGTGAAGAAAATTTTTATCCGCTGAATGCTAGCTTATACCAATGCTATAATATTCCAGAATTTAAATAATGTTTGATATTCTGTTGTTGTCTTTTCTTAAGTATTTTATTCATGCATGTTATTAAGCCTATTTTAAATCAATGCTTTATTTCGTTTTCCTTTTGCAATTTCATTTATGTATTTTATATACTCCAACAAGTATGTATTTTGTATGTATTTATATTTTTTATGTACTTTATACGTAGCTGAGAATTTTTAGGTGGGTTTTAGTACTACTTAGTGCCCTAGATCTGCAAAATTAAGCATAGTCTTGTTGGTGTATGACAGCCTTTATTCATGCAATCAATTTTTACTATGAAATGTAAATGATATTCCCCTCTTATGTGGGCGGGAAGGACTCTACCATCCTGGGAGGAGCTATAAATTGTGTTTTAAAATGCAATTTTCATTTTTAAAATCCCCCCTGGCCACTTGAAAATCCTCACATATACTCTCCCTGGAAGATTTGGACCTGTTTGGGCATTTAGCCCCTTGCACTTGCACTTTTATTTGAGACAAATATTACGTATGAGTATGCAAGCTTCGATTTCGTCATTGGTACGTAATGGTCTTCTACTTAGTAACCCCTCCTGTGGAATTAGTCGGATTCTTAACGAAAAAGGATCTTCACCCATGTTTATAAACATGACTTTCAAAGAAACGTCAAATCTTGTCTATGGAGGACATTGAGAATCGCTGATTTCATACTTACTGGAAGGGAGAGGGGTAATATGTAAACCGCTTATGGATAAACTAATTAATTGTACTCTAAAAGACTCTCTGTTTTCGTTTATATCTCCTCCAGAGAAGACCTCGGATGTTCCCCACAAGGATCGGACAGATTTCAATATAAAAGTTGAAGCACTCAAATCGCCTTACCAGAGTTTCAGTTGAAATAACAAATTTCAAATCTTTAAAAAGATGGACCTTCGGGGAACCGTCATTACTTTTTATGCGTTTGTATCAAATCTTGCTAACTGTTTTAATTGTTTGAATCCTCTTTATTTTTCAGACGTACTTGTAACGACACCAAATCGTTTGATTTATCTACTTGAACAAGACCCCTCTGCTATTAATTTAAAAAAGTAAGTAGGATTTTTTTCTTTGATATTTTTTTTTAATGGGTTATCATTTAATTTTGGGAAAAAATTTGAAAAAGGAAAATTTAACAAATAATCTATAATAATTAAGCGATTGGAAATTTACTAGATAATTAAAAAAAGGTTAATTTTGTAGGCAAGTTTGTCCTACAAAAATATTTGGCTTAAATAGATAATTATTTATTTGATATTGTTTTCGTTGAGAAAAATTGGATAATAACAGATTTCGATCCCTAGACGGGATTTGAGTTTTAGCCTTTTCTGTTTATTTGGATATCAAGGTCCGAACTTCTTTTTATTTGTCACTTTGGGATGAAGCCAATAACAAATATGTATTGATGAATCTATTGCACGAATATGATACTCATAATCTCGTAACGTCAAATGCAAACTTTAGGCAATCTTTAGAAAATAAAATTGAAAGATTAAAGAGTGAAGCAATGAAGGCCGGAGGAGGAGAGGACGCAGCTACTTTTTTTTTCTTGTATGGTTTTGATGGGAACTTTTTGTTTTCTAGTTTTTTTTCCACTTTTTGTTTCCTTTTTATTTTGTGTACTAAAATTTAATGTTCTCTACCGAGTAGTATAAGAATAATATAGGAATTTTCCCTAGATTTAACTTTTGGGTATTGTGTTACTCTACATTATGAAGATACTGAATTCCCTTCAAACTATATGATTTTGCATATTAAAGCATAAGTGAGGAAATATAAATAAACGCTAAAAAAGTCCACATTTTGAAAAAAAGACGTTTCTATAGAACTAATCCGTTTCAAAGAAAACTAAGTCTCAATTTTTTTTTTTATCAAAATTTAGCTTTTATACTTTAGTGTATGAGCTACAAAAAGCGTCACCACGAAGAATAAAAAAGGAAAGAAAATATAGGAGAAAGAGTGAAAAAGTAAGTAGGAAAAAGAATGGCAACATAAAGATTGAATCAAACTTAAAAAGGAACTAGTAAATACTCGGAGAGTAGTTTATTCGTCCTTTTCAAATAGTTCCGACAAATCTCTTGCTAATCTCAGCTTCTGTAGTTCCCCTAATCTCGTTTCTAGTCATTTACCTTTAAACATTGCCGGTATTTTTCCAATAAATCCTCAGTTTCTTAAATACCTCACAACATATCATTCATTATATTTATATATTTATTATCATTCCTTATATATTATATTTATTATTACCACATTTTTATTAGTATTATGTTGTACGGGTTTGACTTTCTAGCTCAGTACCTTTAAAGTGTTTAGAGTTAGAATAGTTTCAGAACTTAAATATGCCACTAGGCATGTGCGCTACATTTAAAATTAATTTGTATGTTTATTGCAAATGAAAATTTTCCATCCTATTCTGATGAAGAGAGATTGAAACTCTTTGTGGTTTTTTTTTTGTCAATTTTTAGTCAAATTTGTATTGACCAATGTCGGTATATAGGAGATTATGGAGCAGGGAAAAAAACACAGTAATAAAGTAACAACAATTAGATTATAATTTGGATTTTTTTTTTTTTTGAAAAAACAAAACCTGCAAAAGTTAAGGAAGAAAAATCCTTAGAAGAGTTTAGATTAACATTTATGGGGTTAGAATTCTGAAGTGAAATAGAGTGCACAATATTCGAATTTTAGGCCCTTCGCAAAAAGGTTCTAAGTCCACTTTTTTCCAAAAATGAGTTAGGCATATGGTTTGAAAGAGCTCGAAAAGATGCATCGATTGGTTTATTCAAAATGGTCTTGTCATTCTGACCGAGTTATAAATCGTTCCAAAAGGGCGTAAAAAAAGAGAATAATTCTCTTATCTTCTAAGTAATGAAGAATCTAGCAATTTGGACATTTTCAGCAAATTCCGATCGGAAAGCTAACAAGGAAGGAATCAGTCTTTAAAGTTTCAAGTTTCTTAAATTCTGATTTACGAGAAAGATTTTTCATTTTGCGGGTTTTATATTCATTTTGCTCTCCTTTAAAATTAGGAAAAGTGGGGACTTGTTTTTTTGGAAAGCGCCACGGACATTTGAGTAATTAGAAATGATAACTTAAGTGGGAACATGATATAGTTACTGATAATCAGTAGGGTCCGGAATCGATCAGTAGGATCCTGTAAATAGATAAGGACCGTTATTATTTTAGTCAGTAAATTAGACTAGCCAAACAGCCTGTCGGACTAAAAGTATAAAAAATAAAGAAAAAACGCAGCGCCTGATTTTTTTGCGAGGACTAAGAGAAAAATACATTGGCCCCGGTATTCAAACACGACCCCCCCCCAAAAAAAAAATAAATCCGAAAGTGTCAGCTCCATCCCCCAGCTGTGAGACAAAACGAGATATACTGTCTTATAATGATTTGAAACCAACATGGGCGCTGACTGTAAAAGTACTCTGGGGAAATATTGGCTTCAGCTGCCCGCTGTATAACCTTGCGTTACTGGTTAGGTGTCATGGACACTTAATAATTATATAAAGTAATATTTTTAAGTAACAGCTCCTCCTTAAAAAACATAGTAAATAACAAGGGTCTAGTCTCTAAAAAAGACCATAAAAAGTGCTACAGGAAGTTGTTCTGGAAACACTCTAGCGTATAGTGCTTTGTAACAGGCTTGAACCCTACGAAATCTCCAGATTCTTCTAGTTCTTGAATGTTTACTTTTGAATTCGACAATTTTTTTTTTTAACCCCCCACAGCTGTCTTTCAGTGTTATACGAAATATCCACGTGTTTCTCGTTTCCCAGATATTTTCCGCGTACTTAACAGAATTTGTGGGATTTTTTATGACCCCACCCCCCCGTCTTTTAATAGATTGAAGACTCTGTATTTATCTAGTATTATATTCATGATTTTCTAAAGTTGTGTTTTGACGTCTATTTGAAAAGAGTTACAGAAAATGGCGGTCCTCTTACAGTAACTCCTTGCAGCGTAATGCGACACAGGAATGGTCATTGACCTTAAGCGTTGATGCAGACTCGGGAGGGGGGGGGTATCAAGGTCTGTCTAAATAAATACGGAGATTGTGCTATTCCTTCCATTGTTTCTTTCCGTTTGTCTTGTAATTAGCCAGATTTTCATAATTTGCAAAAAAAAAAAATTGTACCAATGAATAATCGATCCGGTGATTAACTGCTCATATGCGCATGTTATATGTGGATGGCTGTAAATTTTGGGGTGTCAAACTGTCTTCTATGAGTATGAAGTAGATGAGCATGGGCCTAGCTAGTTGTCTTACCTAGCAGTAGGAACCGGTCAGCAATGGTGGGGATTTATAGTGTTTTATCAGAACTTAGCTTTGCACTCGCTTTTGAGAGGGCGACTCCCCTTTCGTAAGAATTACTCCCTATCCCGAGAAAGAAAAGCTTTAGTATTCTGTGTTCTTTTCAAATTTATGCTATACTGGTTTTTCGATGATTCTTGTTTTTATCATTATGTTCAATCGATTGATTTTAAGCGATATGTTCAACTGGGCTGAAATGTTTAATAGTTTTGACATTTGCGACGGTCAGGGGTATGATTCTTGCTGAAATTCTCCAGTATCTTTAGTTTTTCACTCGCTATCTTTTTACTGCGATGATTCTGACCCAAGTCTTTTATGCAATCCGAAGAGTTGCCTATTTTCGAAAATCGTGAACACCATAGTACGCGTCATATGCATCGCGGAAGTTTGCCTCGTGAGATGTGAGGAGGGCGCACCGAGATGTGCAACGGTGGTGCAGAGCAAGCAGCTGATATGATCATTTGCTTTCCCATGTAATTTAAGCACGGTTAATAGAGTTTATTCTTTGTAGCGTTGAGTGGCTGGTTGTTGATGAATCAGATAAGCTATTTGAAGACGGTCCGAAAGGTTTTAGAGACCAATTGGCTACCATCTACCGGGCATGCGAGTCGACACATGTTCGAAGAGCCTTATTCAGTGCAACTTTTGCTTATGATGTGGAACAGTGGTGCAAATTAAACTTAGATAATGTTGTGATGGTGACAGTTGGTGCAAAGTAAGTGAATTTTTTAGATCTTAGAGATTTTTTGGCCTTTTGATTAATTGCTTTAGTTTCAAATATTTTTTCGCTTCAAAAGCAGATTCATACTCAGATAATTTTATTCGAAGTGTCCCTATTTTTTTTTCTTGGCGCTTGCTGAGCAGGGACGACTTTGCCAAATAGAAAAGCAGAGGCTCTCTATTGAAAGCCATAGGAAATTAAGGTAAAATTCATTAGACTTTGGAAGGAATGAGGGAGTAAAGTCCTCAATTTCCCTTGTCCTTGCGGCAGGAATACTTATTTATGTTTGTCTTTACCTCAGGCAAAAAGTACAAACTCCAATGAAAACAATCATCAAAAATTCGGACAAGCAAACTATTGGTCTCCTAAACAGTATCTTTCAAGGTTTATAATCCATCTTTAAGCTGAAAAATCTCTTTTAATAGAACTAAAGAGGGCAAACTATATCATGATTTATTTTTTCCATAAAAATAAAATCTTGTACCAATGAATAAGCGATCCGGTGATTAATTGCTCATTTGCGTATTTCTATCTGTGGATATGTTACTGTGAATCACCAGAATCCGGTTAATGTCGACATTCACTGATGGGTTAAAAACCTAACCCAATCTAACTTAAATTGTCACCATCAAAATTTGCATAAAATTGAAAAAGTTGACTGGCAACGCTGACTAAATCCAAGGAGAAAAAAAGTATTTCGAACATTCGCTGGTTTGATCAATTGATCAATTTCGGACATTCACGGTAACATATATACCGATAAGCTACTCCTTAAAACCACCAACATAACTCCGATTGTCTGCTCGCCCCTCAAATTTTTCTACTGACTTGGATAAACTCTGGAAATTGACCAAGGCAGATCACTCTTATTGTTGGATGTTCCTAGAACCGCCCACAAAATCCCTGAGCTTGTCTTTTTCCCCCGTCAGCTTTTACTGTTACAGTTTCTAACTTTAAGCCCGATTTCTTTGAGATCTGTTTTTACCAGCCTGAGTGTTTTGTCAGGATATACCAGTATGGTTTGAACTACTCTGTAGACCATTTAGACCAATGAGTCCATAAAAGTAATGTTCTTATGCAGCTTCAACTATCTAATATTTGGAGCAAATTCATATTAGTCCTTCCGCATTTTGCAAATTTTAGTTTTTTTCGAATTTTTCATTTTTTTTTAGTCAGAGTCTTTCTTTGAAAAAAGAAACTGTGATTCAAGTAAATTGTACTGAACAAATAACTCAAATATTATTTGTTACTATGTGTTCAAGTATCAATTGTTCTAGTTTAGGATTGAGTAAGAAGCGCTTGAATTGCCCATTTTCTCTGTGGAAAGAAACGTTGTGTTTAATGTGCGTGTTAGATGTTGCCATTTAAATATTTGGATTGTTATGTGCTTTGCTATTTTATTTGTTATATGTTTGATTCCTAGGCTGCTTTATGCTGATGGTTTTTGCAGTGCTTCAAATTCTGCAATAACATTTAAATAATTGATAGTATTGATAGAGCTTTCTTGTCGAAAAAAAATATCTTCCCTCTCAACCCAAAAAGTTCATTTCATTCCCATTCGGTTCGTAATTTTTTACGTTTGTTTTAAACCTTCCTGTTTTTCTAGAAACGCTGCCACTGATATTGTAGATCAAGAGCTTGTTTTTGTTGGAAGTGAATCAGGAAAGCTGATGGCATTCAGAAACCTTTTAATAAAAGTAAGTATTCCTTCACCATTGTTCTCCAAATCTTGTTCTTTTTCACCGTTGTTCTTTTTCAGCTTCCACTATTATGCCGTAAACATCTCTCCATCATGCTAAAACAAACTAAGTCAATTTATTTGGTCTTTTAATAGCGCTAATGGATTAACATATATTAAACTGAATGCAGTCACTTCAATGCAGTTGCTATGAAAACATCTAATTTTGTTGTAGAGAAACAATAAACCAGATCAACTTTCTTTGTTTTGATAACAGGCTACTATTACTAATTTACTTTTACTAATTAACTATTAACTGATTAAAATTAATTAACTATTACTAATTTAATATACTATTTATAATGTTATAGCCAGAAAGTTATCATAACTCTCACCGGAAATTGCTTTTTAATTGTTTACAGGTCTTGTTAAATTGTAACCGGAAGTAAGTGATCCAGTTTTAGTCACATAACTTTTGGGATATATTTGTATTTTTGTTATCTATACTAGGCATATTTTAGTAGTGAATTTCTTTGTGAATTTGCTGGCCGGGGTTGCCTCCTTTATCCTTCTTTTGTAAAAAGTCGTTCCATTTTTTTTCTTATTATTGTCATGTGGAGTATCTTTTTCTTACTAATTGTGTCACTTAGTGGACTACAACATTTATTTGATAATGTATCCCCCAGCTTTGAGCGTAGCTTGCCCTCGGCTCTGTTTGGATATTTTCTTTTCTATATTTTGTGTGTTCCAAATAAAATCTTCAGTGCCGTTATGTCTATGGATTAACGACACTTCTTAAGTGCGAAGATCCTTGTGTTAGCCCTGCAACGACTGGAATCGAACGCTATCTTGTATTGCCGAGCAGAGGTCAAGTCCCTGTTCCACCATAGGTGATCTTGAGTCCCTCTCTCTAAGGAGTATTATCACTTAATTTATTACATTTTAATATAAAAGTAGCTTTTTATAGTTCTCTTAGCTTATTTTTAATACCATTGCCTAAGCATTAACTGTTCTGAAAAGGTTGTGGATCCCCATTTTGCCATAAACTCTCTTCGCACGCTTCTCTAGAAGAGAAATTCTGCTGGCACATCCTTAGATTGGCGTCGGAGTTATCCTTTCTAGAATTTTTCTAACCAGAACTGCGACAGCCGGCCTCGATAAAGCCTAGTGAAAGTACAGCTTAGTTAAAACAAGAGTGCCATACTGGATTTTGAGTAATGGATAGTTCCTTTGGATTTTGTTACTTCCGATGGGTATTTTTAAACTTTTTAACTTCCATTTTCTGTGTTACTTCGCTATACATTACCTCCTTATAATAGTTTAATATTTTCAGGCATGAGCATGTAATGAACCGGAGGCAATAGGCTTGGGACTTGTCTGTGGAGGCTGTCAACTCTGGTCGATGCACAGTAACCCAGTTGTGACTAAAAACATTATCTGGTCATAAAATGTGTAAATCGTAGACCGAAAGGACTGATACAAGACACCAGGCTATATAGGAATGCTCTAATTGATGTCAAAATTAAAGGCCATCATCTAGTGGTATCAAGGGTTAATTTAAAACTGGAGATTAGGAAGATTAAGTATTTGAAGAGGTAGTTGTGACTGATAGGCTTCAGGATGAGCATTTGAGAGGAATATTCCAGGAACAGCTGGATATGACAATGCCGGGTTTAGAGTTTGATGATGTAGAAAGGTGGATTGAATAATTTTGGGAATATATTTTGGAAAGTAGTAGAAGATATTTTCGGGAGGAAATCTAGAAAACAGGTTAGGAATTATGGATAAAATCACTGAGGATCTGGAAAATCCAACCAATTGGCATAATAGTAAACATTGTTTTCGCATGAGAAAAACCGTAGGGATAGTTGCAGGGGCGTCCTGAGGCTCATTTTATTAGGGGGGGGGGGCGATCTTCGTAAATTTTACCGAATTGCTACCTGATTTATGCCGAATTTTTTGCAGAAATCATGAATTTTGCTAAATTTGGGCCGAATTTGCAAAATTTCTGCCGAAATTTTCGCCTTCGGCGAATATTTTACCGAGTGCTAAAAATTTTGAGTTGGCGGCACCCCCCCCCCCCCCTTGGGAAGCCCCTGCATAGTAGTTAGTCCCTCAATTTATGACAAGGAGAGTGTTAAGGAGGGATTTGTACATTATTTTGAGGATTTTAAACCGTGATAAAGCTATAGGGAAGGCTTTATCACGGTTTAAAATCTTAAACCGTGATAAGTTTATCCCAAGTACCAAGGAATTACCCATTGAGTCAATTTAAATCTGAGTTACGCGTGGGGTTGCTTGCTAAGTATACCTTTGAAACTGATTGAGATTGATGGAATTAAAAATAATGATAAATGTATGATGAAAGTTTTTTTGCTTCGGGATCATGATATTATATAGTTTTATTATGTATGAAATATCTATGTAGGTTTTTTTTCGATACACGGTTTCACCCTCCAACTTCTTGTATAATAGATTTGCTCTTGTTTTTTGTTGTTTTGTTTCTTTTTCTTTTTGTTAGTAGCACACAATCGCAATCGACGCTTTTGGTGAGCTACCGATTGATTTTGTCTCTTTTTTTTGGTAATAAATTATTCCTAAAAGAAAAAACTATAAAGAAAATAGTAAGAGGACTAAAACTCATTTAGTATGAAGGAGCGGAGGATGATTTTATGAAGGTCGTAAAGTGCTAAGGCTTTTAGATACTGACAGCATGCTAATTAATATTTCAAAACATTGTGGTTATAAACTGGTGGAATTAGGAAAACTTCAATTAAAGCCCTCCGTCAGAAATCCTTAATTCTTGAAGAAATACTTAAGTGAACATTTATCAAGTATTGTTTGGAAACGTTGGTACTTTGAAAAAGTGAGAAACAGTCAGGATTCCTTAAGGATTCGTCAAAAAATCCTTAATTTGTTGAAACGTTGGCACTTCTAAAAATTGAGAAATACATATTAGATATTACCTATCGGAATTGTCAAAGGGGAAAGTTTTAAGCGCTCGTTTGAACGACTTTTATATAAAATGATGTAAATCTGACTCAATCCCAATGTTTGGGGCTGTAATGAAACAAAAATTTACGATGGTTTGGTTGTGTTTTACGGACCAAGGATAGTAAGTTGCGAAAAATCGTTTTTTGGCAACGTAGCAGGGAAACCAGCGAAAAAGGGTGTACTCGAATGGCAAGGAAAGAGGAAAAAATAAAATAATTGAAACAAGTAGATACTTCATGGATGCAGTAAAAAGCTACAGCTTCAGTCCTTTCATCTAAACATTTTGTCTTTTCTATCTTCTGCTAGGTGCTTTTGTACCAATGGATTATTATTACTCCCGAAAAATTCTTTTCGCTAAATTTGTGGGTGTTTTTGATTATTTTGAAAGTACTTATTTGACACTCTTTCGAGCTCGGAAAAAATAAATCACCGAAATAAAAACATTTAGCGTCGAGATTTTTTTTAATTTTTCCTTATAAATCTGTTTCTGTTTGGAAGAATGCTTCACTCAGCTTTACTCAGGCGAACTTCTTCAGCTACTTCTATTTGAAAGCTCTCAGAGAACTCTGGAAAGAAGATGCAAATGCTAGTCAGCATTGGGTAGTCAAAATAGGTATGCAGCTAATTACTGCTGATATCGCCATCTATCAAATGAACAACTTTACTTTCTTTTTGACTAGATTATAGCGTAAATACATCCAAGGGAGTTAGATGAATAAGCCACAATTGTGACACCAAAACGCGCTCAAAATGCTAAAAGTATATTTAAAAATTTGAAATTCGTCCCATCACAAAAATATTCTTGTTATTTACTGGGTAAATTAAGGAAGAATTCCGTTTTTACAACATAGAATATTATCAGGTATGTCGTATTTATTATGGTAAGATGGTAAATCATGTTGTTATTGTTACCGTAATACAGTATAGTAGTAATACAATTATTATGCAATATGGTAATTGTTATGGTATTTTAATTGGAATTGATAATGGTCTTTTAGCTTTGAGCTTGGGATTTCTTGTATCTTCAGGGGAAAGGGTTTCTACTTCTATTTCTTTTTTTATCATTTACGAATAATGGGACTTGGCACAGAGATTGATTTGTTTTCTGATACTTTCAGGGATTAACACCTCCTGTACTGGTTTTTGTAGAGTCCAAAGAGAGGGCCAAGGAACTATTTAACGAGTTGATTTATGATGGAATAAATGTGGATGTCATTCATGCTGACAGAACTCAATTACAGGTAAACTATATCATTCCTATTTTTGATTACGCGGGAAAAAATAAAACATAGCTAAAATAATAGAACGTAACTAAATAATAAACGTAACTAAAACGTAGTTAAAATAATAAAACGTAACTAAAATAATAAGAAGTCGATTTCTGAACTGGGTATTTTCAATTCAGTGGTCAAAAACATGAGAGTTGACTAGTTTGTAACATACTTTACTGTTAATCTTTAAAAATGTTAGAACACTATAGAACTCCATTGCAGATAAATTATGTCATTCGTATTTTAATGTCGCAGGTAAAAACAAAACGTGACACTATGAAGATGATAAAAACCCATTTTTGAACTTGGTATTTTCAATTATGTGGTAAAAGCTTAAATAATGTTAAATTGAAGAGTTAAATGATTTTTTTTTATATTCCATCCTTCAATTGTAGAATTTAAGTTTTTGCTAAATCCATCTAAGCGTCTACATTGGATAATTGACAATTTTTTTTTCTTTCATTTTTTACATTACTCTGCAGTGTAAATCTCTAATGTTCATTGGTGTGCTATAAATAAATTAATTAAAGACGGTAAATAGTGACGCTGCAATGCGCTAAAAATTTCGCAGGTAAAAATAATACATCACAGACAGCACTATTGCGCTGCCTAAGTAGTGAAGAGCAATGTGGGCACAGTGCATTATTTATTTATTTATTTTTTATTAATTTATATAGTTTTTCACCAAAGCACTTCGTATAGAAGCAAGTGCTGTAGAAACTTCAGAAGAATCTCATTTGATGGAAGTGAAAGTTCTTGTGCCTTTTTTAATAGTCAAACATGATCGGAGCAACCAGCCTCCTTCCCACATCCATCTACTCTCCAAACAATCAAGTCAAATTTTTGCGATAGTCATTTTGTTCAGCATAGTTGAAAAGTCCAGTAATTTTGTCTTTGGTGATGTCATCCCTCCCTCCCCTCACTGACCTCGGGACAAGGGCTGTAAGTTATGTAACTTGCCCATTGTTTACATATAGTACTTGTTATTGAAAAGGTGGACATATTTGACCTTTAGTGTCCAAAAAGACAAAGGTTAATAAGGTGGACCTTTCATTGAATATTGAGGGGAGGGTTGAACTAAATCAAGATACGTTATGTGTATACGGGTTTTCAAAAGGGCGTACCCCAGGAATGACTGAGTGCATGAATTTGGGACTTTCAGGAAATGATGAGGGGTATGATCAATTGACCAGAAAGGCAATATTTCCACTCTACTAGTACTACTACTAATACTACTACCGCTACCACTACTGCAACTATTACCGCTACTACCACTGTAACTATTGGTTCTGTAGCAATTACTACCAAGGCAGAGGATATTGAATTAAACATGTGAGGAAATGTCGATGAAAAAGTTTTACTTAATCAAAACGGGCTATGTGCATGCAGATTGTCAAATGGGTGCATCAGTAATATCTTTGACACGGCCTGCTGTATCAAGAAGAAACTTCAAGGGCATCCTGAGGGGGGTATTCACCTGACTAAAAGGCAACATATACATACTACTACTGCTATTAATACTGCTACTACTACTATTACTATTAATACAACACCACTACTTCTACTGATGCTCCTGCTACTACCACTGCTACTATGATGCTAATATTATTAAGGTTAATGATATGTAGGTGAAAATTTATGAGAGAATATTGAGGGGATATGTGAACTAAATCAAAGAACAATATGTGTATGCAGATTTTCAAAAAGGGCGTATCTCAGGAATTAACTAGGGTATTAAGTTGGAACTTTCAGGGAATGCTTAAAGTGGAGATCAGCTTAACAAAAGGCAGTATGAGCATGCTACTAATAATACTACTACCACTCCTACTACTACTACTACTACTATTCCAACTACTACTTCTATTGTAACTATAACTAACGCTAAGAGTATTAAGATGAAAATTTCAGGAAGTGCTGATGGGGAAATTGAACTAAATTAAAACTATAAATATACAAATTATCAAAAGGGCATATCGGAAATATCATAATAACTGCTAATTTTGTTGAGTTGAAACTTCTAGGGCTTGATGAGGGGGATGTTCAAATGACCAAAGGTACTATGTTAATACTACTGCTGCTACTACTACTATTGCTATAACTGTTATTACTACTACTAGTCCTACAACTAATACTACTACTACTGTGACTACTATTAAGACTATGCCTTAGGGTGTGAAAATGAAATTTTCAGGGTATATTGAGTGGGAAGTTGAATTGAATTGCATCATGTCGTCTGCATGCAGGTTGTCAAAGGGACGTATCAACAATATCTTAGGAACGGCTTGGTATGTGCAGTTGAAGCTTACAGGACTTGTTGTGGGGGATGTTGAACTAACCAAAATGTAATATTTGAATCTTATTACTATTACTACTCTTACTGCTACTATTATTGCTACTGCTACTAGTACTGCTGATACTAAAGCTAAGGCTACTACTACTAATTCTAACTGTTACTACCACTACTGCTATTACTGTTACTACTGCTAATACTACTACTGCTACCAAAGCTAAGGGTATTAAGGCGGAAATTTTTGGGACTATTGAAACAGTACTGAACTAAAACAAAACATACTATGTGCATACAGATTGTCAAGAGGACGTATCAGCAATGCTTCTGGAACGGTCCATGGTATTAAGTTGAAACTTTCAGCGTGCGTTGAGGAGAATGTTGAAGAAAAGCAAAGTTTCTATGTCCATTCTGGTTCCATTGCTACTACTACTAGTGCTACAACTATTGCTACTATGCAAGCTAAGGATATTAAGTTGAAGCTTTCAAGGAAGGTTTAGTGCGGATGTTGAACTAAATCAAAACTAACTATGAGCATGTAGATTGTCAAAAGGTGCAATTGCAATGTCTCAGGAATGACTTACATTGTTAAGCTGGACCTTTCAGGGTGTGTTGTGGCTGATTTTGAACTAATTAGATGGCATTATGTGTATATTATTAATGCCATTACTACGATTGCTGTAACTAATGACGCTAAGGGTATTAAGATGAAACTTTTAGAGAACGTTTAGGGGAGTTTCAATTAAGCGAAAAAGGTATATGCATGCAGGTTTTCAAAAGAGCATATAAGCACTATCATAGGCAGCGAAGTGCTATCATAGATAGCAATATCACAAAAACTCTTAAAGGACCTCATTCGACTGGAAGTTAAAAGTTCTAGTGCCCTTTTTAAGAATCAAAAGTGATTGGAAGGCAAGTAGCCCTACTCCCAAACCTATTCATTCTCCAAACACATCCAATCAAAATTTTGAGATAGCAATTTTGCTCAACATAATTGGCAGATCAAGTAACTGTGTTTCTTGGGATATTGAGGATGCGAACCCCCGTACAGTTATGCAATATGCTCACGGCTTAAATATAGTATTTGTTATTGGGAAAGAGGGTATTTTTGACCTTCGGGGTTCAAAAACAACCAGGTGCGTTGGAGTAGAGCTTTCAGAGAATGTTGAGGTGAATGTTGAACTATATCAAAACACGGTTTGTGCATACAGGTAGTCAAAAGGGGGAAACTCTGGAATGACTGAGAATAGTAAGTTGGAACTTTAAGGGAATGATGAGGGGGATGATAAAGTGTCCAAGGGTATTTCGAGGGTGATGAACAGAAGGCACTATATGCATGCTACCACTATTACTACTATTACGACTGCTATGACTACTACTGCTGCTGAGGTTAAGGGTATTAAGGTGAAACTTAAATGGAATATTTAGGGGGGTGTTGAAGTAAATCGAAACACACTGTGTGCATTCAGGTTGCCAAAAGGATATATGAATAATTTCTCAGTAATATTTCAGACTCTAAGCTATTAAGTAATAAAATGAGTAATAAATTGAAACTTTCATGACGTGTTGAGAGAGACGTTAAACAACCCAAAAAGCACTTTGTCCATGCTGTTACTACTGCTGCTAATATTACTTTTATTTCTACGACTACTACCATCTGGCTAAGGAGGTTGAAACTTTCAGGGAAGTATAGGGACATGTTAAACTAAATAAAAACACTCTGAACAAGCAGGTTGTCAAAAGGACGTATCAGCAGTTTCCCAGGAATGATCTAGGGTATTAAGTTGAAACTTTCAGGACATGTTAAGGGGGATGTTGAACTAGGTGAAATGCAAAATATGCATACTGCTAGTACTACTAACACTACTGCTACTACTACTACTACGTCTGCTACTGCTACGCTACAACTACTACTACAATGACTACTTCTACTAGTACTACTGAAGCTAAGGGTATTACAGTGAAACTTTAAGGGAGTTGAGAAGAAGATTGTGATCTAAATTGAAACACGCTATGAAAATCCAGTTTATTAAAAGTACGTAGCAGCTATATCTCAGGAACAGCTTAGTGTATTAAGTTGAGTGTTAAGGAGATATTTTCGGACAATATTAGGGGTATGTTAAATTAAATTAAAGCACGCTGTATGTATGCAGGTTGTCGAATGGCCGTATCAGCAGTATATCAAGAACGACTTAGAGTATTAGGTTGGAACTTTCAGAACATACTTAGGAGTATGTTGAGCTTATAAAAATGTATTATATGCATACTACTACTGCTGCTGTTAGTAGTATTATTACTAAGGCTAATGGTATTAATGTGAAACTTTCAGGGAATGTTGAGCAGACAATAAGCTAAATCAAAAGTCTGGAGGATATCAGCTATTAAAAATGAGCCTTTAAACTCAAACCACCTATGACAAGGAATGCCTTCTTCCAAACTTTAGGAGCGTTGGTTTTATACAATCACCCTGAAAAACAAAAAAAAACAAAAACATCCACGTTTTTTTTTATGGCAAAAAAAAACAAGAAAATTCTACATTTTTTAAACACGAGCTTGAAAACTCTACGACAGTGTACTCTGATATGTTGAATGATGATGGTGTTTTTTTCTCTTTAGTCAGTAATTATGTATTTTATTAGTTTACTTTTATGAAAAGTTGTCACTCTATGTACTATAGTGTATTACAGGTAATTATTTGGTAAAAAGAAAAACAAAAAAAAAAACTGTCTTCCTAATTTAGTAACTGAGATAAATGAGCACTTGAACAAGGTCTAGACCTTATTCATCCATCCAATCACCTAGGACAAAACAGTACGACCAACCCAATAATCCGAAAATCAAGTCCAAAATAGAGCAAAATCAGCATTAATAAGTGTATAGCAATGTCCCAAAACCAAGCCATAACACCTTAAGTCTACAAAAATTAATATTCCCCATGTAATCACCACATAGCAGGGCTTCTCAGAGGAACACTCATTGCCTATACAGGTTTCGGTGCTTAAATTTCCTTACCCAGGCATAATGAGCGCGCCATGCCATCGAACCATATGGCATAGCCCTATGTAGTGACACCTGTGGAATATCTATGAACAAAACAATACCCAAATATATAAAAATATACCCAATAAGTTTTCCAAGCTTCCTTCACCATCCCTCACCTAAAACTGAATCAAAGTAAAAACATTCCAACTCTGAAAGAATAACCCTTTCGCCAGTTTAACTCCCATATTTGCATAACCTCAACTGTGCTAGAAGTCTTTTAAATAGGAGGTTAGTGTTACAACACTTCCTTTTTGCGGATAATCTGATGATGAAAGGATGAAAAACAACTGGAAAAATTGTTTTGCTACTGCTATCTTAGCAGAAGAAGGATTATGAATACCGGGTCTTTAATGAAAGGGGTGGCAGCAAAACGACAAAGAATATTTGAAAACCTCAAAAATTGATTTATTTTTCAAGACTACTGTTTAAGCGGACACAAATTCTCAAACAAATTTACACCGTGCTTATAGAATGACGTATTGGTAGGCTATAATTTGAGGGTTTTATTTGTTAATAAATTCAGAAAAATACTTTGTACGTTGGAAATTGTCAACGTATCTCCCTTTGTCGATACCTGGGAAAAGAGGCTGGAAGTCATCATAGTTCACCGAATGAGTTTTGGCTCCTGGCGGGAAATCAATTGATTCAGATGATAGCCCTCCATCTCCTTAAGGGGAGTTAGAAATAGTTTACTCTATACAATGCCTTTTGTTGGCATCGTGCCATTTTTTATCACAGAATTTGTAAAAGAGAGCCAGAACAGGGTTTATGTACAAAACTTCCTTTTTTAAAATGATGCTTGAATAGTGTAGTTGGATTTTAATCGTGTACCTACACTTGTAAAGTTCCACCTGGAAAATTAATTTTGAAATACATTTTGGGAGTAAGGGCCCCAGGCTCTTACCTCCTTCCTGTGTGTCTGCCATGAAGTCCGACAAAAGAAAACAAGGATCGAAGAAAAATAATTAAGAAATAAAAAACGAAGCAAGGATGATCTTCAGCCAGTGAGTATCCAAAAAATAAAGCAAGGAATTTCGGCAAAGATATCTGCTAAACCGTCCTCAGTGCAAAAGAAAAACACTATCCTTTTGAAGTTCAGGTATCCTTTTACTCGGCTAACTTCAAAAGGTTGGTTCTGTCGTTTGCACATAGGACCAGGGGTGCAGTTAGGGTTTTGAGTTTGGAGGGGGATATAAGGAATGTGCCGGCAAAATCATCCAATTTGCCGACAAATAAGGACACATAAGATAAATCAAACTAAAAACATAACCTAGAAGATATGCTAAATTTCAAGGATTCTATGCTGCATAATACGGCTTCTTTGCAAATTGTTTGGTTTATTCACTGGCTGAATATCGCCGTTGGTTGTTTTTTTTTTGTTCCTTATTTTTTTTTATTCGTTCTTCGCTTTTTGTAATGCATCATGTATAGCTAGTGTAGTGTCAGAACGTATTTACTGATTTAAAGTATATAACTGCCTATAATTACAATTACCAACCTTGTGACAACGTTGTGGATAAAGCGCCCGGCAACTCTGGGAACTAAGGTTAAAAAAATACTCGTCACACACTACCTCTTTATGCTAAATGATCAATGTTGTGGTATCACAATGAGGTATACAAAGAGTGTGGGTAACTTACAAGAATGAGAACTGGCACTTGTGTCGACAAAAAAAACCTCAATGACATCAGGCGTTTGGCGACACTCGGAATTTTTTTCAGTGCAATAATAAGAATAATTTATTTAATTTTTGCAGTTGTGGGAATGATGATCTGCTTATTTGAGAATTTTTTTTCTTCTTTCTTGTTGTTCGAATTTTTGATTATGGAGTCAGTAGTAACCGGCTAATGCATTGAGAACCTACACGCAAACCTACGCCTGAGGCATAGATATGTGTGTAGGTTTTCAAGTAATTGGGTTACCAGGGTCATTTGCAAAGAGGTACCATTTCTATAGAAGCTATAGTAATTTGAAATATCATATGGAATTTGCTTGAAGGTATATATTGTGCGTACGCGCCCGTACCAAACAGGTTGGGTATAATCTTTTCTGGTTCAAGTTTTTTCTGACAAAATTAACTGAATTTCTATTTCATGATATACAAGTTTTTTTTTTAGGTTAAATCTGTGTCGGAAAAACCGATGTATCTTTTTAGATGCCAATTATTTTTTGTATATATTAAGGTTTCAAATTAGATTCCTCAACAGTTTTGAATAGTTTATTGAACATAACACAACTGACGTTTTTTGCAAGCATTTACATAGAAAATGGATAATTCAAAGCAATTTCTGGTGAGTAAAAATTTTCTCATATTATAATAAAAAAAGAAATTGTCTTGTCATTAAGTTAAGGAAGAAATTTTTTCCATACACTAGAACTAAGGGTACTTATATACTTAGAAGCCTATTTTTTTTAGGAGCTGAAACCTATAAATAATTCTCTTATAGGTTGAAACTTACGGCGGCTTTTTTTTTTTTAGGGATGTTTTTTAAAATAATTCCAGGCCCGTCTTAATTTAATGTGTTTTTTTTATAATTATAATTTAAACTTTTTAGGGATGTTTTTGAAAAAAAGTGCTTAGCTATATTTAAAAAAAGAAAAATGTTTTGCACTACTTTAAATGCCTAACATAAACTGAATTATTTTCCAAACCCAAAATGCATTTTTTTTTCATGTTAAATTTTACCCTTTTTTTTTCAAGGAAGTGGACACGTGCAATATCCCCCCTTCTGAAAAGAGGGCCAGATATAGAGAAGTTATATTAATTCAATCTGCAAGATCATCAGTTATCGAATTCTCTGCTAGAAGTACACACGACCTGGACCAGCCAATGACCGCGAATCTTTTAATGACAGGATCCTCTGACCCCAGTGTTAGCTCCATGTCAGCTGGAAGGAACTTGAAAAGGGAATGGACTGCTTTATATAATGCCTCAGCTCAGCCTACTGAAGATTGTGAGATTAACCCTATTCAAGTTTTGCCAAGGAGTTCAGATATAGAAGCCCAGTCAGAATTTGTAAGTATATACAAAATTTTTTTTTTTCTATCCCTATTTTCAAAAATAAGTTAAATTTTCTCAGGCGCATAGCTTTTGATGAGTAAAACTTAAAATTTGTTTCTAAAAACTATTTCATTTTCTTTTATAAACCAAATTAGCTGGTATATATATAGGAATGCTTATCATACATTTCTATAACAAAAAAAAACCTTACCTCTTAACTTATAACCAAGATGCATTCTAATGCAATAATTCCAATATTCCTTTTAGACAAAAAAAAACTAACTATTTGAAAAAAACGAAAACGATTTGCTACTACACAGTTGACGCGCACTTTTAAACTGGTATTTTTGCGCTAAGGCATTTGCATGCATCCGCTACTTATCAGATCTCCCCATCGCTTTTTAATCCGATTTGAATTCTAAGTGGGTCTCTTGCAAAGCGGACTTTAAATAGCAAGATGTCTATCTTCGATAAGCAATTTACACAGGGAAAAAGGTTTTTTGATAATTTCCAAATATGTCTTCACAGCGATGTCAAGAAACATTATTTGGGCGAACCCGTTTTGGTCATTTCATTGAAACACTTAGGTGTTTTCGAGAAAGAATTTGAGGCTGTTCTATTTGAACTGTGTTGTGAAGTCCGATCCCCCCCAACTCGAAAGGGTATCGAGCCACCTACATCGACGGACGCTCCCGGTTCCCAAGGGTCCTCCCCGGGTGAGGGGATGGGGGGAGGGGAAGGGAGGGGAGGAGGGTTCTAAAAATGGACCATCCAAAATTTTAATTGCACTTTAATTGCTGATATGGATGGAGAAAAAAGTTCTTCTCTCTTACAAACATTTATTTAGCCCAGGTCAACTTCAAACAAATCCGTTGGCAAAAGACACAGGAAAATACGGATTATTGAGAAGGTAGCAGCATCAACCACCGACATATGGGGTTCGTGTCCGTTAACTGGAGCCGAGGAGCGAGTATTCATAGAGCATACCACGTCACTTGAACGATGGTCAAATTTCGTTGAGAATTATAATGAAGAGGCTCAAACAATCGAATTGGACCCATATTTTACATTTTTATTAAAAAAAAATTTTGGAATAAAACCATTAGTTTTTTTTTTATCAGGATGCGTGTTTATTTGTTTTTTTTTCAGGGGTGACCATATCGACCCAGAGGTCCTAGAATATTGAGAGAGGCCTCATTCAAATAGAAATTAAAAGTTCTAGTGTCCTTTTTAAGTGATCTAAGGATTTGGACGGCAACTAAGCCCCCTCCTAGGATCATTTTTTCCCAAAGTCACCGGATTAAAAGTTTGAAATTGCCATATTTATTCAAAAAAAATCTAATAACTATGTCTTTGAGGATGATTTAATCCCTCACATGCCCGGGAGGAGGACTGCAAGTTATGAGCTTTACCCATTGTTTGCATATATCATTGGTTATTGGGAAGTATACAGACGTTTTCCGCTTTTTTTTTGGGGGGGCGTTGGTGGGTGGGGGGGAGGGAGTTACGTGGTAGGGTCTCTCCATGGAGGAATTTTTCATGGGGGAAGAGAAATTTTCTATGTGGGTGGTGTCAGATTTCCCAGCACTATTTAAAAACGATAAGAAACTAGATTTTAAACTAAAATTTAAACTAGAAACTAGTTTAAATAAATAAAACTTTCAGTTGAAAGTTTTTCAACTGAATGTAAGGAGCAACTTTAAAACTTAAAAAGAACAGAAATTATTTCGTATATGAGGGGGTTCGCCCCTTCGTCAATACCTCACTCTTTAGGGTAAAGTTTGTTTATTGCTTTCAAAAGAGCTATTTATTCTAATTAAGCGACCTTTTTGATTCAGGGGTCATTTTTAAAGAATTGGAACAAAATTTGAACTTAGCGTGAAAGGCGAGGTGTTGAGGAGGAGGGAACCCCCCTCATATACGTAATAATTTTGGTTAATTTTAAGTTTTAGTGTTTCTCCTTACTTTCAGTTGAAAAAAATTTTTTTTTTTTTATTTAATTATTAACAAGCGTTTGAACGATGGTCAAATTTCATTGAGAATTATAATGAAGAGGTTCAAACAATCGAATTGGACCCATATTTTGCATTTTTATTTTTTTAAAAATTTTTGAGATAAAACCATTAGTTTTTTTTATCATTCTCTTGTTATAACTCACCCTTCTAAGAATAAGGACACATTTCCCTGACTAAAAAAAAAAAAATAAAATATATATTTTTTAACATTTTAAGTTTACATTATTAAAGACATAAGACAATGTAAATTTTTTTTTTCTTCTTTTAATTGTTCAGGTGGTGGTGGTGGCGGTGGTGATAGTGGGACAATGACTATGAGAAGTTGACAAAGTTTATTAACTATAAAAAATTTACATAAAAAATAAAACTTTTTTTTCTACAGATTAAAAATATAGCACCACCAGCGACACCATTGAGTGATGAAGCAACTATATTTACAGGACCAATTCTGTCACCACCAGCAGAGTTCAGGGATGAACCTACGCTGGTTCTAGAGAATTTGGAGTGGGAAAGTGGTTTCCTTAACGATGTTTTTGGGGAAATAGCCAGCCTGGATGACTTAAGCTGTGATATTGACATGCTTGAGGATCCGGGGTGGACAGATAGTTTCATGCGTGAATATTTAGGTGATGTTACAAGTAAATATGAACCGGGTCCTCATAATGAAATTCCATCAGAGGACAATACAGGCTGGCTCGATCAATTTTCCCCAAACACCTTGGAACATGTTCTAGGGGACCTCATGCCACATCCCCCCAATATGATTGAACAGACTGGGAGTGGTGCTATTGACAATTCTCTGTCACCCGCCACCATTCCACTTAATACTATAGATAGAAGTAGTAATACAACAGCAACAGTATCCCCTCTTCCGGATTTTTTTCTCTCCAACTCTGCCTTGCATCACACAATGGTCTACAGCGCCAAATTCGGTGACCCTTTCAACTCTCTAGTGTCGGGGGATATAATAACATATCCCCTGGCCATTACACATTAATATACTGATAAGATTCGAGCCATTCTTGAACAACAAATGGGGGTGTGGGGGGTGGGGGTCAGTTTAAAAGCATCAATAGCACTAAAAATATTTTTTTAAATGAAAGTGCGGGTGAGATGTATTTGAAATACTTGCGCACAGAGATGTTGGCAATACACCCGCATTTATCAAATTATGGGGAGGTTTTTCTAAATTGGGCCGATAGTATTCAAAGTAAATGGAAAAATCATAACGAGGGAGGTAGTGGGTCAGTGTTTTTATTTTTTGAAATTTTAAACTTTAACTTCTTTAGGTTTAAAATGGATTTTTTTTGTAGAAGGGGGCAGGGGGGAGGGAGGGCAATTGAATTAAAATATTATTCAGATTTAGAGGGATGTAAGGGGATACAACCAATCTGTTTCTATACGAGCCTACAGTGTTTCGAGTATGCATTTTTAATTGTAGCATACAGACCTTTGTGCACTGATGCCACTAAGAAAAAGTTGGATAAAATGGCAGTGACGGGTAGGGAGGGTTTAAAGGCCTCCAAAAGTAAATTTTAATTGTTTAATTGATCCATATCCCGTGACACTAAAAGGAATAGCTATTTTTGAGCGGGCTAATGCACATTTAAAGATTGGTGTCACGGTGTTGCAGTATGAAACAGAATTTGAAGAGGGTCAGCGTTCCGATAAGAAGGGTGTATTATTTCCAGTGCGGGCTCCTTCAATTGAATCAGTATAATATTGGGTGGGGCTTCTAACCACACCACCCAAATACACCTATTAATTGGTTCATTACAAACCGTTTCAATATTTTATTCGGTCTCTCAGTGAGGTTCACAAGGGGGGGCGTGGGGGTGCAGGTGAGTACGGTCCAACACGCCTCTAAAGATTTCGCTCTGATATAAATTTAAATAATCACATGAAACAATGTAAACGTCATGGATACCAGGCGGTGGAGACAGTAAGCGGAGAGAGAGCAATCTTACGTTGTAAAATTTTTTAAAACACAATCCCATAGAGCAATAAGATTTCTTTAGACTGCGAAGCTTAGCTGAAAGACTTTTGTGATCCGTCAAATTCAAATCGTGTTCAAATACATGAAGTCCTCGGGGTCTCTTACGCTCTCACGCACCGAGATTCCAATAATACCAAGCACGTGCTGGAGGTAGGGGAGATGTTGAGTGACGGTGAAGACTGCATGCGCTCGGCAGTGGTCAGTCTAGTCAAAACAGCGAAAAGTGCAATTTCGCGCCTTCGTTATACAAACTATCCTATGCTCCTATCACCAGATGACATAGTGGCCATTAAAAATCGTAAAATGTGTTGGGTTTGCAAGGGAGAATTTGATGATGGTGTTGGGAATGGGGGGAGGAGGAAGGTGATCGACCATGATCATTTGTGGCAGGAAATTACATCGGGAGGGAGTAACTTTAGAGGGGTAGCACATCAGTCATGCAATTTAAACGTTAGACAACAATATTTCGTACCTGTTTTTACACACAATTCCAATTACGACTTAAAGTTTGTTCTTCCGGCGTTGGCTCGCGTTGCCAAGGGAGGAGTTGCAGATGACGCATAGATAGATGGTTCTTTTTCATATAATATCATACCCAAATCATCGGAGAAGCTATTGCTGCTAGATTTCATGTGGAAAACAGTTGACAAGAGTAACACGTGCCTGAATAAAATCCTTTTTTTAGACTCTTTCAGCTTCTTCCCCAAATCTTTAAGTCAATTGTTTCAGGTGCAGAAAAGGGACAATTTTGATAGCTTCCCCCTCCTCAAACAGCCCGTCCCCGATGATGAAATGTATAATTTATTAACGTGTAAGGGTATATATCCATATGATTATTACAACTCTGGCTCGAGGCTAGATGAGGTGTCACTACCGCCCATTGAAGCTTTTTACAATTTTCTTACTGAGAGGGAGTGCACCACAAGCGACTATGAATTTGCTAAGAGTGTTTGGACAAAGGGCGGATGTAAAAATGGGGGGGATTATTGTAAACTTTACTTGGCCAGTGACGTACTCACTCTTCTGGATATTGTTAGCAAAAATACGGATAAAATCTATGGGGAATTTTGGTTGGATTTAGGTTATTATTTTTCCACTCCCCATTTGGTGATGGACTTGATACTTAAAATCAGCAAAGAACAAATAGATCTGATCAACGATTTGTATCAGCATCTTTTTTCAGAGCGCTCACTGAGGGGTGGGTATGTTTTTAATGCGGATCATATCATGAAAACTGATCCGAGTGGACAGCACACCGAGGAAAAGTTAGGCGCAGTTTTTTTGGATATGAATTCTCTTTACCCATAGGCAATGTCTCACAACTGTTTTCCGTTTGGCAATAATAAATGGCTTAACAATCCATGTGCCTCGAATTTCCCCGACATTGCCAGTGTTGAGGAGAATGGGGCACAGGTATGGTTTTTTGAAATTTACGGTGAAATACCCATGGAAATCCATGACTCGGTAAAAGACTTTGTTTTTCCGTGCATAAATAGACCGGTGGGTAGGGACTCTCTGGGCCCCTACAATTTATCTTTAGTAGAGGACGGGAGTATAAACTGGGTACCTTCAAAACAAAAACTAATTGCCGACCTCAACCCTAAACATAATATTGTTGTTCATCACGTGCTATTGAAATGGATGGTGTCCAGTGGTTGTAAAGTCCCAAAGATTCATAGAACTTTTCAATTTTATCAAACGCCTTAATTTAAAATGTTTATTGATACCTTTGTCAGTAAGCGTTCACAACCAAAAACTAAGGTTGAAAAAGAAGTTTATAAACTCATTTTGAACCTAGCCATCGGTATAATGTGCGAAGGTGTACGGAACAAAAGTCGATGTGACGTTGTAACCAACCCCGAAGATTGTGCTCGAATCATTGCGGATCCAAACTTCACATCTTTCACAATCATAGACTCTAATATGGTGCTCCTACATCGCAAGAAAAGAAACGTTGTATTAAATAAAAATATTACAGGTGGAAGTTCAATAACTGAAATATCCAAGAAACTCTTGTTGTCATTTTATTATAATGTATGTAGGTTACAGTGGTCAATTGAAGGACAAGTTCAAGTGTATTGCGGGGACATTGATTCACTCCTTTTGAAATTAAACACTTAAAATCTATTGAATTATTTGGAAAATGGCGATTACATTGGATTAAGAATAGACTACACCAATTGGGATGAATCCCTCTACCCGGAGCTTGTGAAACACCAGGCCCCAAATCAATTGTTAATGCTAAAATCTGAAACGGGTAGTGATCTGATATCCAGTGGTGTGTTTCCTGGTCCGAAGGTATACTGCGTGGAAACGCACGGCAAGGATATCAAACAAGTTTGCAAGGGGGTACCTACACACTTTGAAAAAAATAATTTCGACATGAGTGTGTATAGAAACTGTGTGGAACGTAGTTTAGTACCAAGGGCGAAAGTCATGGCGATTCGCACTTTACAATTTAAAAACTAGACAGTTAGAGTTGATAAAAACGCCTTGTCTGCCATATCGGACAAAGTCTATGTACTTGAGGATGATGTGAAGGTATTGCCACCCGTTAATTATTTAATTTAAGACCGAGTTTAATGTACAGAGTACAGAAAACAACTCGGTCTAAAAAAATTAACTTAAATTCACTAAAAAAAAGTATAAATTTGGGTGGGAGGTTTTTTTGGGTAATTAGGTTTTTTTTAATTCTATTTTTTTCTATCACAATCAATTTTCAATGTGTGTGTGTGTGTGTGTGTGTTTGCAAGGCAGATCAATTTCCAGTATTTAATGCCAGCCCCGGCCCGGGCCCGCCGCCCCCGGCCCCCGGCCCCCCGCGCTTCCCCGCCCCGGCCGCCACAGCGGGGGACCCCAAAATTTAAAATGTTGTAAGTAAAAGTGTATGATATTATTTCACAAGTGTGTGTGTGTGTGCACATTAGTCCAATAAATGTTGTATTTTTGTTTTAATAAATAAATATAAAAAAAAAGTGTATTTATTTAAGTGTTTTTTTTTCTAGTAGATTTGTAAATTTTGTATTTTTTTTTATTATAAATAAATTAAAAAAAAGTGTATTTTTTTTTATTCATGTTTAATGTGCCTTTTTCAATGTAGTATTTTTTTTTTTTAAAGTATTGTCACCCTTTTTTATGTATATAATAAAATAAAATATTATTATTTATTCTTCTTATTATTATCGTTATTATTATTCTTGAACGGAGTAGTAGTAATAGGGAAATTACTTAGTCATTAGACGGCCATAGTCTACAGTTAGTTGTCTAGGTGAACTGTTGAAGGGAACATGTATCAATTTAAAATACCATTCAGATCGTTTCTGTGTGGGCCCTCAATGTCGGGCAAAAAAACACTCTTAACTAAAATAATAAAAAATTATGATAAAATGGTAGAGGAAAAGCTGAAAAAAAAATCTTCTATTGCTATAGTATTTGGCAGGAGTCATATGATAGAATAAAAGCGAGTGCCACCACCACAACCATGGGATTTGTGCAGATACAATTCATACACGGACTTGATGTTTTCAGCCCTATTGAACAAAACTCTTGGTTGATCATTGATGATCTGGCTGAATCTATTGAACAATGGTCCCAGGAAATGCTACAACTTTTCGCTGTTCGCTCTCATCACGAACAGATTTCTGTTACTCTGGTTCTACACAATCTCTGTCATCAGAACAAGTGTATGCGAACACATGCATTGAACTGTACCTACTATATCATGTACAGAGTTGTTCATGATTCTAGCTCGCTAATAACTCAATAAACAAATATATCCGGGAGCCCCCAAATTTCTGCTCTCAGCAGACAAGCATGCAACTAATATAACCTAAGGCTACATCCTATTGGATCTTATTCAAAAAACACCCGAGGATCTACGTGTAGTCACAGATATTTTTGACAATGAAATTACAGTATATCTACCCGTGAACACTAAAAAGAACTATTAGTTGCTATTATGACACTTAAGAAACTACATGAAAATAGACATTTGTTTTCAGTTCTAAGCACTTCAAAACCTCCACTTAGGAAAGCAATGCTCAAACACGGTATTGACAACGAGTTCATTAATCTAATATCCGAACTTTGTTTAAATTTGATCGAGGGTAATGTTCAAGTGCCAGAAGTAGTTAAGCAACAGGCAAAGCAACATCGCTCCAGTGTACGTACAGTGGCCTCTAAAAAGAAAGGAAATAATTTCAAAAGTAAATGACTTCTTCTGGTAGGCGTTAGATTTTCCACACTTTTGCTGCAAATAATAGCATGACTTTTAAACAGTTTTCTGTAAAGAGAGAGAGAGAGAGAGAGTATGTAAAAACCCTCTAACTTGAATCCAAAATAACTCGCTCTCTAGGGCGTAGAACACTGTAAAAACACTCTGAGTAAATGCCTTGACAATGAAACTATTGATGATGATAAAAAACTGCTTTTACTTCAAGATGCACTTCGCCGAGTGTACAAACCCAGGTCCTATCGCTCGAAGCCCACTGCTGCTGCTGCTGCTGCTGATCCCAAAAAAGAACCATCTCCTCAGGGTTCTGCTGCTGCTGCTGCTGCTGGAACACAATTGAAGATGGTGTATTTGTATACGTTTTTATTTAAATTTGGAAATATAAGACCCCAATATTTTGGTGAAAAATTAACACGACTCCTAGCCTATCTCTTGGAAAGTGATCACATTGAAGTTGAGAGCAATGGGACAGGGATTATAATTCGGGGCAAGAGCTATAATCTACTTGATTTAATCTATGATATGGTTATAAATCGTAAAGGACTATTATCATTTGACACTCATCTATACAACTTTTTAAATACATTAAACTTCCCCAAAAGTCTTATTGGCAATAGACAAATTCAAAAAAAAATAAATGAACATGCATCATCGTCATCATCATCAACAACAACATTGACAAAATTAAAAAATTAACTTTAAGAAGAAGATTTTAAATCAATTTTGGAAAATACTAGCACACCGCTGACAGCTAGACAAAAGGGAAGACGCATCAAGTCATCATCACCACCCCTATTCAGTAGACAACAGGGGAGTGGACGTTACAAACCTTGCTTAAGAACGTTATTTTTTTAGCTCTTAAATGTTCTTATGGAAATTTTGGTAAGGAGGGGAATTTCGGTAAAGCCGCCACTATTTCAATAGACAGTTGTGCTCATAATAAAAGTGGACAAGACTATCTGCAGAATGAATCAAGCTACACTCTGCATAGAAATCATAAACTTCGTGCCAATCAATATCGCAAAACTAAAGCCTTTTACCCATTGCATATAATGCAAGCAGATCTCCTGACTCTAGATGAGCTTCAAAGACGTCACAATACACCGTACAAGTACATTCTACTTGCAATCAGTGTTTATAGTCGTTATGCATATGCAATTCCACTGCGATCAATGAGAGGTGCTGAAGTTACTCAGGCCATTGAAATTATTCTCCAATAGGATATACATAAAAAAAATTCAAACCGATTGCAGTAGTGCATTTGTTAATACCCATGTTGCAAAAGTACTAGAGAAATAAAGTACACTGCTCTATTATAGTCACAGTCCTATAAAGGCTGCATTGGCCGAACGATTGATAAGAACTATTCGACTTTTAACTTCGAGATATTGTACATTGAAAAATACATCTGCTTTTATTCGTGATCTTGATAAAATCATGTTGATTTATAACCAACGACCTCATCGATCATTGTCCAACTCTACGCCAACGGAAGTTCATCATTCTGATCATGATGCAATAGACAGTAACTTTCTTACACAGTATTCCAATGAATCGTCGGCTGTCAAAAAGACGAAAAATAAATTCAATGTTGGTGATACCGTTCGAATTAATAGAACAATTAATATTTTTGAAAAGGGGAATTACTTGTGGTCCACAGAACTTTTTAAGGTGGCAAAAATACTATACTCTAAACCGATAACTTATTGCCTGCGTGATACCAAAGATGAGGAGATTCTCGGCGGCTTTTATGACTATGAACTACAAAAAGTTAAAAATGCCATTGAAATCTATCAAATTGAAAAGATATTAAAGAGACGTACTCGTGGGGGTAAGAAACAGTTACTTGTTCGATGGCTAGGATACAACTCTGATTTTGATTCTTCGATCGGTGTTGAAGATATTGACAATGCCCAATGATTTCTATGTAACTTTCATGTCCAACGTTTCCAATCCTCTCTACAATGACTTGAATACGACAAGTGATTTTTGGACAAAACTCTCACCTGCCATCAAATTTGACCGTGCATATGAAGTGGCTCTTGTCGACTGTATTCTCAAAAATACCTATGACATCCTGAGAAAGGATCGTAAATATGAAACAAAAATTAGACCCTATGATTGGCCACCACCACCAGGTGATCAAGAACAAATTCAAAAAATCAATTGGATGAATTATCCATATGTTGAATTACCCTACGAGGAGCTCACCTGCATGAATGATTTATGTCTTACTATCAATAAAAGAATTTCTGCTCGTAAAAAAGGAGCTTTTCATTTCAACTATTCAAAGGAGGAGGGCAAGATCTACATTAGTTCACCTATTGCCAATGAAAAGGTTATTCTCAATGATAACCTAACGGACGTTCTTGGCTTTAAGCTCAATATAATCAATGGTAGAAGTGCCGGAAACACTAATTTCATTTTTGCAGACTACCCGCGTGCCTTCTCCACGGACTCTTGTATATTTCTCTACGCTTCATTTGTGGAAACATCTCGGGTTGGTAATTCAAATGTTCCCCTCCTACGAGTTCTTGAACGAAAAACCAATCAAGAACATATTCACCACTACAATATAAAGCAACTTCAGTATATTCACGTAAACACTTCCTATTTGGAACTCTGTCAGTTAACACTAAGAACCGAATTAGGTGATACTCGAGCAATTTCAAAAGCCTCATCAGTGATTACATATCATTTTCGACCCATTTTCAACGACGACTCTACAATCACCTAAAAAATGAATAATAGAAGAATTCCATGTGTCTGTCTCAATATTGACTGTTATTTTGGTGCTTTGAGTCCACGTCAAATAGGCAATGGATTGGACTACTAAAAGGCGCGTACTACAATGTCTGGCTATGGTCTTGGTAGCTGGTTTGCTAGGCTATTTTGTTATGCACTACCCCTTGCCAAAAAATATCTTGTGCCTGCTTAGTCAAGTTGTTCTGTCTCCACACTACAGGACTGGGGGTCGGCAAAGAATATCAATGAGAGTGCTAAGTTAAATATTAGATCTTCAGCAAGAGTCGTTGGTGAACACTTAAAATCTTGACAAAATGGGGAGGGATTGAAAAGGATGCATTCGCATCATTCACTCATCAGTCTCTTCCCAGGCTGGAAGCAAAGGACATCAACAAGGCCATTGAGAAATAAAACAACGAAGTCCAATAAGCAACAGAAGAAGAAGAAGAAAAAGAAAAAGATTGTTAGATCAAAGAAGGATTTCTTCTCTTAAGATGACTTATCTCCCCCACAAGGAAACATACCCATCAATCAGTTCCTCATTGAATCTGTTCAATGCTGAAAATTTTGATGTCAGTGTCAAGTATAGCTACTATGATCAATTTCACCCTCAACAACCCCTCTTGGAAAATATAAACTTTAAAATATTTTCCAATGAACACTATTTCATTGATTTGTCGTCAACATTTATTGATTTAAATGTTGTGGTGAAGAAAAAGTCAGATAATACAACTCCAAATGCCGGCGATGGTCTCTCCTATGAAAACTGTATTCTAAACAACCTATTCAAACAAATTAATGTATTTATTAATGGAACATTGGTGAACACTGGCAATAATTTATCAAACTATGCAAGCTACACAAAATTTATGAGGATGACGCCAAACGCGTACAAGGAGATGAGAGGACAATCGCTGGGCTATGAATATCGAACAGGTGTTAATACTGACGGTGAGTTGACTACTGTAGTGACCCAGGAGTATCATCTAGTTGGGAAATTAAATCATGAGATATTCAATATATCCTAATGGCTACCCCCCAATGTCAAGATTGACATAAAGTTACAGATGGCACCATCGAATTTCATTTTGAGAAAAACACTTCCTGCAGCACCGGATGCAAATGTTATTATCACATCGGCAATTCTCCACGTCCGAAAACAACACGTTATGAGCTCTGTTGCATTGGCATTGGAAAAGCTAAGAGCCAATGGTAACAACATTAAAATTCTTGTCCCCCAAACGATCACCAATCAACGTCTCATTGCTGCCGATTCTGGTAGCTATAGCAATTTCTCATTTGTCAATGGAAAATCCAATTACACTCGGTATCGACCTTTGTGAAGAACGTCTGCAGGATTTGGTTCTTTCCATGATCTCCCCATTATTTTAATTTTTTCGAGCTTTCTAGTTTCGTGAACACAAGGACCAGTATTTTGTTGTACTTTCTATTGTTTGACAAAAAATCCTATACAACTCTGTACAAGTTGACCATGCAGTCCCTATATAATGACTCCCACCTATTGGAAAATGGAATAACCGATTCAATGTTTTCAAAAAATCATGGGGTTATTGTTTTGGATTTGTCAGGCATGCAAGATATAACCATAGTACGAACAGGGAATGTACGTTTAGAGTGTACATTTGCCAATGCTCTGACTGAGAGTATCACATTAATATCACTGAGTTAATTTGAAACCTATTGGGAAATCACACCCGACGGCAGTGCTCTACTAGACCTAGCACCATGAACACAAACCAAATAATCGACTTATTTAGTATGGATCCAGACATGTCCCAGTACAAGTCCTATTGCATACCTTCGGACTTCATTGAAAAAATTCCAAGTGTTACCAATACCCTAATCATTGTTAAAAGCAGTCCATCGACTTTGAAGACCGGTCATTGGCTATGCATCTTTCAAACAGCAAAGAAAATTGAATTTTTTGATCCTCTTGGCCTATCGTATAAATACTACGCTCCATACATCAGCAACTTTATTGAAAGCAGTGGGAAAACCATTATTCAAAATCAACGAAGAGTACAGGATTTAACGACTAAGACAAGTGGCTTTCATGCACTACTCTTTTTCATGTTCAGATGTCGTGGCTACACCTATAAGCAGTTTCTCAACATCTACGTTGACTTACCTCAATTGAATACCTTTCTAGTGGAGAATATACTTACAAGTGTATTTAATATTGATTTTAGTGCCCTAAGAATAAAATGTTCTAAAGCTGTACGTGAAATTGTTTATTAATAAAACAAATTTATATACATGATAAAACGACTTTTATGCTCTTTAGATTTCATCCTCTACTAGATATTTGTGAACTAAAACGAGTGTAGGTAGATTTTCTGAATTTACCGTGTACTGATCCTAATATAGTGCACTGTCGGGATCACATTTTCTCTAGTAGAGTGTGACCTCACTCTTTTCATATCTCTTTGTATAGTCAATGATACTATTCTCATTCATTCTAAAGAATTCACATGTTTCAATGTGCCTATTTGAAGCAATTTCACAAACAGTGTCCTCAAGTGGCGAATCACATTCCGTCACAGCCAAATAAAAATCAGTGGGCTTATAATCATAACACCCAGTGTCTTCACAACGATGACGTAGAAACCATCTTCTTTTGTTGTTCCAACAGTTGAATCGTTGACCTGGTTCCTCCTCCCAGAACAATCTAAAACCACGACGATACCAATCTCGTAGCAATAAACTAAAATCACGGTTAGGATTCTTTCCAATCATACCGGGATATGTACTCTCCCACTGCTTGCATTTATCATAATGACAATTGGAGCATGAGTGACCTCTAGGATGATAGTCACACACCTCTTCAAGACAGGAATTACAACCTTTAATTTGTACAGCATATCCTCTATGCAATTTACACGGGTTGCATAATCTACACTTTTCATCATACTCATCAATCATTGTGCAATTCTGACATGATGACCAGCTGCCCTGTGTGTACATACATAACGGACATGTATGGAACATTTTGTCATGTGTTAACGCTCTCACTGCCACAATGAAACTGAGCTAGCAACAAAAAAAATTGTCTGAGAGAGAGGGAGGAGTAAATCATCCTTGAGCACCATCTTTCTTATGAAAAAAAGTCCTAAATTTCTAAACTAATGTTTAAAAGCATATCCACAATATCTTTTTTTCATGTCGTGATCAATATATCTATAAATTGTGTAAATGCATTTGGACCACGATTTAGAAGCTTCATACAATAGTCCAATGATGGGGAATCAGTTTTCATTATATCGACAAGCATTCCTCGAGAAAATATCTTCCTTTGAATAGACAACTCTAGAAAATCATCATCTAGAATTAAATGTTTTTCCATAAGAACTAGATTCCTCATGATTCGATCTTTCTCGAATCTATCCATTTTTTAGTCCTAACTCTCTCACAACCAACTTCAGACTAAACAGAATTTCTTTTTTCTACTCTATGAAATATACGCTTGTCTACTATAGAAAAAGAAAAAAATACCATTGATTTAGAAACATTTTTATTGGACATAATTACAATAATAATATTTACTTATGCTTTTTGTTCTCATCAATATATTTCGATAGGACATCTAATGCTGACCGAAGTTTATTTATATGGAGAATATTTACTTGTCCAGCAAAACACAGCTGCTCTTCCTGCTTAAACTTACTTAATGATATCACATACCTCGCATACATAATGTACCATACAAGACATAGTCTACAGCCAGCAGTTATTTCCACAGCTACATTGGGTACTCGTATATCGTTGCTGCTGCTGCTGTCGGTTCCATCATTAATCTCCAATAATGTAAATGCACCACTCATTTTTTTTTCACTAATATCCTTGCAAATAAACTATTCTCTTTGAATTCAATTCTCTTACTAATATGAATTGTAAAGAAAACTATTCCTTTTATTCAAATCCTAATCACCAATCAAGTTATACTCGTTCCTCTTGGCAAAGGTGTAATGACCTGTAGAATAGGACTACCAGAAAAACCTGTTTGGTACGGGCGCGTACGCAAAGTATATACCTTCAAGCAAATTCCATATGATATTTCAAATTACTATAGCTTCTATAGAAATGGTACCTCTTTGCAAATGACCCTGGTAACCCAATTACTTGAAAACCTACACACATATCTATGCCTCAGGCGTAGGTTTGCGTGTAGGTTCTCAATGCATTAGCCGGTTACTACTGGAGTCTACCTTTCGTTAGAAGCAACATTTTCATTTTAAAACTCTGCTTTACATGATCTTTATGGCTTTTAAGGTCATTCATTATATGCCAAATTACAGACATGATTTTAAGGAAGCTTGTGTATGCTTTCAAGAGTTCAAATTTAGTTCACACACCATTATTCTTTTGTTTTCTATTACTTGCCGAAATGAAGCTGAAAAGCATAAATTAAGTACATTTTGTATTACGGGTAACAGAGGAATTCCTGAAAATTGGCCAAAAAATGAAGTTTAGGAGAATAAAATATGCAGTCTGAAATAATATATTGGCCATGCAACATATGTGCACACACAGAGGAGTAACAAAATCTTGTTCAAGAGAACTTTGGAGGACCCCCCTACATGACAACAAATTTGAAAGTACGTCAAAAATGCAAAATCTAAATATTTTGTCCTGGGCAATGTTTTCTTTTATGCCGCCTCCTCTGTATGCATGCGTGCCTGCTTTATACTGCTCTTAAATTGCCGTGTTCTTTTGGCAGTAAGCATAGAATACTCGATGCTCCTCATGTTTTAGTTCAAATTCTGCCTATTCAGAAATTCTCCGACTTAAGAGTGAACAAAAGAGTCATGTTATCTCCAAAGGCATAGTTATTGGACCTTTCAACTACGTTGAACAAAATTACTATCTCAAATTTTTGACCGGACGAATTTGAAGAAAAGAGGGGGCTAGTTGCCCTCCAATCTTTTTGGTCACTTAAAAAGGGCACTATAACTTTTAATTTACATTCAAATGAGCCCTTTCCCGATGTTCTAGGACTATTGGTTCGATGCAGTCACCCCTGGGGAAAACAAACAAATATTGAAAAATAACAAAAATAAATGAACACGCATCCGTGATTCTTCTTTTGGCAAAAGTACAAAATTCCACATTTTTACAGATGTGAGCTTGAAACTTATACAACAGGGTTCACGAATACGCTGAATCTGATGATGTAATTTTCATTAAAATCCATTGACTTTTAGGGGAGTTATCCCCCTTTTTGAAAATCAGGGAAATTTTAACAGGCTCGCAACTTTTGATGGGTCACATTAAACTTGATGAATTCTATATATTTTAGATAAGCATCAAAATTCGATTCGTTTGATATGTTCATTGTTATCAACAATCCATTTCTTTCAGTTTCGGTTATTTATGAAGTTTTTGGCCATATCTTATCTGAAAAACAAAATGTTTGGCAGCAATTTAAAAAAAAATTTAAAGAAGAAATTGCTCAATTCTTGTGCGAGTACGTTCCTAACAATATCTTATGGCTATTGCTTAAATTGCTCTTTCCAAGCTTATAAAAAGTCGTTGCAAAAATTGGAAAAAATTATTGGGTGATGTGTAAAAAATTATTTTTTAACAGTTTGTGAAAAGTTTCCTTGCGACAGTAGGGATCGAGCCTGACCGCCTTCAGACGAGCAACTGTCGGATCCACTATGCTGTCACAAGGTAACTCTGTGCAGGATTTATTGACAAATTGACTTGTGTAATCAATTATAACAGCTGATGTTAGTTGAAGTAACAATCCATTGACAGCGGCATATTTTAGAATCAGGATTTTAAGATTATCATTGAGTTTCTACCAAATTAAACAAGGTTGTATCAAAGAATTGATTAAATTAAATACCAAGGGTGCCGGCAGAAAATTTTCCAGGGGGGGGCAGAAAAGGCCATACCTAAGATTTTTCCGTGGGGGGGGGGGGGTACTCATTTTTCGGGAAGGGGGCTACACGAAAAAAACGCATAAAAAATTTGTTTATATCCATTTTTGTTACGTTTTTACGAGTCAGACAACCATTTCGAGGGGGGGATGTCGAATCCTCTCCCCCCCCTGGGTACGGCCATGGGGCCAGACGCCAAAATAGCAGTGGTGGTTGGGTGATAGTTTAGGTGGCTTAGGGCACCAAATTACGACTTTACCCCGAAGAGGACGAATTTGCAATCAATTTAAAGTCCTGAGAAGCTAATTGATTTAAAAGTATCAATAACTATATTTTAGGCTTCCCAGTTGCAAAAGAAATAATGCCACACGGCGGTACTGCTGGATTCAACAAAGTTGATTCGCTTTATTTGTAATGAAATTAGGCTACGTTTGGTTATCTGTAATTGGGTTCCATTGTAACTGAATTACCCTGTAACTGAACCCCAAGCAACTGAACCCCTGTAACTGAACCACCGTGCAACTGAACCACCGTGCAACTGAACCACCGTACAACTGAACCCCCGTGCAATTGAACCATCGTGCAACTGAACCCCCCTGCAACTGAACCCTCATGCAACTGAACCCTCGTGCTACTGAACCCTCGTGCAACTCAACCCCCGTGCAACTCAACCCCATTTAACTGAACCCCCGTGTAACTGAACCACCGTACAACTGAAGCACCGTGCAACTGAACCACCGTACAACTGAACCACCGTGCAATTGAACCACCGTGCAACTGAACCCCCGTGCAACTGAACCCTCGTGCAACTGAACCCTCGTGCAACTGAACCCTCGTGCAACTCAACCCCCGTGCAACTCAACCCCATTTAACTGAACCCCCGTGTAACTGAACCACCGTACAACTGAACCACCGTGCAACTGAACCACCGTACAACTGAACCACCGTGCAATTGAACCATCGTGCAACTGAACCCCCGTGCAACTGAACCCCCTTGCAACTGAACCCTCGTGCTACTGAACCCTCGTGCAACTCAACCCCCGTGCAACTCAACCTCATTTAACTGAACCTCCGTGTAACTGAACCCCAGTACAACTGAACCACCGTACAACTGAACCACAGTACAACTGAACCACCGTGCAACTGAACCACCGTGCAATTGAACCCCCGTGCAACTGAACCCCCGTGCAACTTAACCCGCGTGCTACTGAACCCTCATGCAACTCCCATTTAACTAAACCCTAACTGAAGCACCGTACAACTGAACCACCGTGCAACTGAACCCTCGTGCAACTCAACCCCCGTGCAACTGAACCCCTGTGCAACTGAATCCTCGTGCTACTGAACCCTCGTGCAACTCAACCCCCGTGCAACTCAACCCCATTTAACTAAACCCTCGTGTAACTGAACCACCGTACAACTGAAGCACCGTGCAAGTGAACCACCGTACAACTGAACCACCGTGCAATTGAACCATCGTGCAACTGAACCCCCGTGCAACTGAACCCCATTTAACTGAACCCCCGTGTAACTGAACCACCGTACAACTGAAGCACCGTGCAAGTGAACCACCGTACAACTGAACCACCGTGCAATTGAACCACCGTGCAACTGAACCCCCGTGCAACTGAACCCCCGTGCACCTGAACCCTCGTGCTACTGAACCCTCGTGCAACTCAACCCCCGTGCAACTCAACCCCATTTAACTGAACCCCCGTGTAACTGAACCACCGTACAACTGAACCACCGTTCAACTGAACCACCGTACAACTGAACCACCGTGCAAGTGAACCACCGTGCAACTGAACCCCCGTGCAACTGAACCCCCGTGCTACTGAACCCTCATGCAACTGAACCCTCGTGCACCTCAACCCCCGTGCAACGCAACCCCATTTAACTGAACCCCCGTGTAACTGAACCACCGTACAACTGTAGCACCGTGCAACTGAACCACCGTACAACTGAACCACCGTGCAATTGAACCATCGTGCAACTGAACCCCCGTGCAACTGAACCCCCGTGCAACTGAACCCTCGTGCTACTGAACCCTCGTGCAACTCAACCCCCGTGCAACTCACCCCCATTTAACTGAACCCCCGTGTAACTGAACCACCGTTCAACTGAAGCACCGTGCAACTGAACCACCGTACAACTGAACCACCGTGCAACTGAACCATCGTGCAACTGAACCACCGTGCAACTGAACCACCGTGCAACTGAACCCTCGTGCAACTGAACTCTCGTGCAACTGAACCCCCGTGCAACTGAGCCCCATTTAACTAAACCCCCGTGTAACTGAACCACCATACAACTGAACCCCCGTGCAAGTGAACCACCGTACAACTGAACCACCGTGCAATTGAACCAACGTGCAACTGAACCCCCGTGCACCTGACCCACCGTGCACCGAAACCCTCGTGCTACTGAACCCTCGTGCAACTCAACCCCCATGCAACTCAACCCCATTTAACTAAACCACCGTACAACTGAACCACCGTACAACTCAACCACCATCCAACTGAACCATCGTGCAGCTGAACCACCGTGCAACTGAACCCTCGTGCAACTCAACCACCGTACTTACATTGAGTAAAATACAAGTTAGAATCTCTAAATGTTCAACCTTGTTGGAATTCTTTGCTTTTTTTAAGTCTTTACATAAATAGCTGTCAAGATGATTTATAAAAAATGATCTGTTTTGTTATCACAAAAACAAAGAAAATCGGACGTCATAAACTCTTTATATCCAGGTTTATTTCTCTTTTTTATGTCTGTTAATGGGGGTTCCCTTCACCCTGTCACTTTCCACGGGTCTAAGTGTTTACCCCCCTCCCCTGCGGAAAATTTCCCCTCCTCCACCCACGGAAACCCCATCACCTGGAAAATACTCTCCTCGCGGAAATTATGGTTTTCAAAATTTAAAAATCTTCTTTGAATCGTGTTATTGTTTAGTTTAATTGAGAAGTTCTAAGGGAAGTGGAAAAGATGAATTTATGTGTAAATCTTGCCCCCCCCCTCCGTGCCAATACTTTCTTCTCATGAAAGATCCTCCAGAAAACCCCCACACAAAAAAGTTCCGTGTGTTTCCCAATGACAAATACTATCTGTAAGCAATAGACAAATAAAAAAAAACTTAAAAAGGAAGTGACACTTCTGCAATGGGGTTATCTGATTATTTTGTAGCTAGAAAGAGAGGGAGACACCTCAAAGGGTGCATTTTGATGCCAAAACATCACACCTCTCATTGAGCCTTCAAATAAATACAGAATTAGTTCTAAGGGAGAGACGATAGGATGCTGGAGGTAGAAATTGTTGGATAATCCCCAGGCATTTCTAGTCTTTTTTTATAAGCCGAAAGTGATTGGAGACTAACCATCCGAAAGAGGTATTTTTTTTGGGGGGGGGGGAGGGATTCTCCACGGGTAAGTGTTTTCTGGGGGGGTATTTTCCGTGAGGTGTTATTTTCCACGGGGTATTTTCCTTAAGGGATGTTTTTTTGTGGCGGGAGGGGGGATAAACGGCGGCTCTCACCGTTTACATACTGTAATTTTTTTTCTACTTTGCTTATTTTGTTGTTTTCATTTTGTGGTATTTTCTATGCTCGTAGTTGTTTATCGTTTGGTTTAAAAAGGTTAATTACCTGCTTCGGTGGAGCCGACACAAAAGCTACTTTCTCTTTGTGTTTGGGAACTTTTGGTTTGATTTTTTTTTCTTAGATGTATAAGGCCTTTCCTTAACGGTGAGCAATAAAAATCTGTGCTGAAAATATCGGAACTTTGAGAATTTAGATAACAAAAAAAAATCACTTTTTGTTGCGCTTTCTTTAAATTAATTAAAAAGATTCTTTCGAAAAACAATTTTTCAAATAAAAATAAAGAGCCATATTAAACCAAAGACTAGCATAAATAAATTCCTATAACAATTCAAACCCAAAATGATAAGAAATTACGGTACTGTTTCGCTTAACGGTTCACAACAGCTATAGACAGTCGAATGAATGCCGTGATGGAGACCCGTAAGCGGGTAATTGTTATCTAAATTAATTTTAAAAAACTTTCTGAAAAATAAATTTTTCAAAGAAAAGTAAAGGCCATTTTAAACTTAAGCTCAGCAGATACAAATACCTTTTAAAATCAAACAATTCGTGGTAACGAACAGTAAGGAAGGAGCGACCCGGCTCAATGGTAACCGAAACTCTAAAAAACGGAATTTTGATACCAATAGATACATCAAAAGAATCAGATTTTAATTCTTATTTCAAATATATAAGTTTCATCCAGTTTAATCTTACTCATCAAAAGTTACGCGCCTGAGAAAATTTGGCTGATTTTCGAAAAAAGGGGGAAAGACCCCCTAAAAGCTATAGAACCTTAATGAAAGTCACACATCATATTCAGCGTATCAGAGAACCCTAGTGTAGAGGTTTCAAGCTCCTATCTACAGAAATGTGGAATTTTCCCTTTTTTGCCAGAAGAAAGATCACGGATGCGTGTTTATTTGTTTTTTTTTCTTTTTCACAGGGGTAGTCGTATTGACCCAGTGGTCCTAGAATATCGTAGGAGGGCTAATTCGAACGGAAATTAAAAGTTCTAGTGCCTTTTTTAAGTGACCAAAAAAACTGGAGGGTAACTTGGCCCCCACCCGTGCTCATTTTTTCCCAAGGTCACCTGATCAAAATTTTGAGATAGCCATTTTGTTCAGCATAGTTGAAAATTTAATAAATATGTCTTTCATGATGACTTAATCCACCAAAATTCTCAGGGAAAGGGCTGCAAGTTATGAACTTTGCCCATTGTTTACATATAGTATTGATTATCGGTAACTATACAGACATTTTCAGGAAGGATTTTTTTTCTGATGGGGGGGGCTGGAGGAGGGGGTTACTTGGGAGAATCTTTCCGTGGAGGATTTTTCCTTGGGGGAAGGGACATTTCTATGAAGGGGACGCCGGATTTCCCAGCATTTTTTAAAAAACGATCAGAAATTAAATAAAAAAAAAACAACAAATTTTTTCAACTGAAAGTAAGGAGCAACATTAAAACTAAACATGAAGAGAAATTATTACGTATATAAGGGGGGTAGCCCCCTATTCAATACCTCGCTCTTTATGCCGCAGTTTTTTTAGTGATTTGAAAAGACCTATATATTCTAATTAAACGGCCTTTGTGATTGAGGGGTTTGGGATTTAAAAAAAATTTTAACTTTAGCGTAAAGAACGTGGTATTGACTAAGGGGATCACCCTCTCATATACGTAAAAACATATACGTAATAAAAAAAACATAAAAAAGCGGTACGGCTCAATAGTAATCGAAACTTTAAAAACGGAATTTTCGTGTCAATAAATGTACCAAAAGAATGGGCTTATATTGCTTATTCTAAATATATAAATTTTATGAAGTTTAGTATCACTCATCAAAGGCTCCCCTACAAGTGACAGAATTTTAATGAAAATCACACCGTCAGATTCAGCGTATCAGAAAACCCTATTACATTGGTTTCAAGCTCATATCTGCAAAAATGTGCAACTTTGTATTTTTTGTCAGAAGTGATCACGGATGCGTGTTTATTATTTTTTTTTTTTTAGGGGTAATCGTACCGACCCCGTGGTCCTACAACATCAAGAGAGAGCTCATTCGAACGAAAATTAAAAGTTATAGTGCCCTTTTCAGAGACCAAAAATGCTGGAGGGTAACTTGGCCCCCTCCCACGCCCCTTTTTTCCCAATTTCGTCTGATTCACAAGGGAACAAATTTTTTCTGTACTTTCATCAGAGATATTTATTATAATTAACGGCCTTTGTGATTGAGGAGTCATTCTTAAAGAATTGAAACATGATTTGAATTTAACGTAAAGAGCAAGGTGTTGACTAGGGGGCGAACCGCATAATATACGTAATAAAGATATACGAATATAGAAATTCATTACGTAAGTTAATTTGTAAATTACTCCAGAACCAAATTTAGAGAAAGCCATTTAGCAAAAGAAATGTAAAATTAATATGCAAATTTTGTTTTACTCATTCAATGACGGTGAGCCAAAATAAAAGCTGCATTAACTAAAAACGATCAGAAATTAAATAAAAAAAACAAATTTTTTAAACTGAAAGTAAGGAGCGACATTAAAACTTAAAACGAACAGAAATTATTCCGTATATGAAAGGGGATGTCCCCTCCTCAACGCCTCGCTCTTTACGCTAAAGTTTTTTATTGTTTAAAAAAATAAAGTTGTGGGAAAGTTTAGCGTAAAGAGCGAGGCGTTGAGGAGGGGACATCCCCTTTCATATACGGAATAATTTCGGTTCGTTTTAAGTTTTAATGTCGCTCCTTACTTTCAGTTTAAAAACTTGTTTTGTTTTTATTTAATTCAAACTTAAAACGACCAGAAATTACTATTAAATAATAAATGAAACCCAAAACGAACCGAAATTAAATAAACAATCATAGCAAAAACATGCAACAAGTAATAATATAAATGAATAAATAGATCTTAAAGCGAGTAATGCTTAGATTGAATAATCAAGCTTAAAACGAAAAAAAAATATTTTCCTATTGAAGTATAAATGAACTTAAAACGAACAGAAATTAAATAAACAATCAATGCAAACAAACATACAATAGATATTAATGTAAATGAATAAATAAATCTTAAAACGAGTGAAAATTAAATTGAATATGCAAATCAAGCTTGAAACGAAGAAAAATCACTGCAAACAAGAGTTTGGGTATGACCTCCTTCTCTCATTGTAAAAGCCTAAAACCTACTGCGTCATTGGGGCTTTAGTGAAAACGAATTACATTACTAATATTTTCTTTTGTACTTAATATTGAAAGTAAAAATTAAAATTATAGTAATATTTTGAACTGATGAGCTTTCAGCAATTAATATCATTATACATCAAATATTCAGTTTAATTTATTAGGTCTTTTTAAAGTTGTTCAAGACGAATTTAGTTTCACTACAAACAAGTGTTTGGATACTGCCTCCTTTCTTAACTGTAAATTAATTAAAAAAAAACTTTCCGAAAAATAAGTTTTTCAAAGAAAAGTAAAGGACATTTTAAACTTAAGCTCAGCAGATACAAATACCTATTATTATTCAAACTCAAAACGACCAGAAATTACTATTAAAGAATAAATGAAACCCAAAACGAACAGAAATTAAATAAACAATCATAGCAAAAACATACAACAAGTAATAATGTAAATGAATAAATGGATCTTAAGCGAGTAATGCTTAGATTGAATATGAAAATCAAGCTTAAGACGAAAAAAATATTTTCCTATTGAAGTACAAATGAAAATTAAAACGAACAGAAATTGAACAAACAATCAATGCAAACAAACATACAAGTAGGGAGCTATCTATAACTATGAAACGGACACATGTGCTGCCATCTATAATTGAGTCTAACGCTGACAGGCTGTAATTTATTCAAGGATTATTGATCGAGTCTAATGGGGTCAATGCCCCCTTTTTCAAGGTCGATTTATTAGTTGTTTCTAGGTGTAATGACTCTGGGGCGAAGTTTGCACATGCGCATTGACGGGAACAATGTATTGATCGACTCGAGGGGGAACTGGATTTCTGAGAAATTAATTTACATAATCGGTGGGGAATGTATTGATCGAGTCTAACGGAATTAGAAATGACATCACTTGTTTCCTAGGAATTATGCGGTACTCTAAAGAGATAGAAATTCCATTTTTAAATATGGCTTCTCAGATCTTTTGGTCAGAGAGATAAATTGATATTCTATCGAAGCCATAATAGTGTAACCAAGAACACCTTAGAGATGAAGAAATAAACGTGGGAATTTTTTCCTGGGAATTTCAAATGTGACAGCGCAGGGATGCCAAAACAAAAGGAACACGCAGAAATTACGTTTAGGGATATTTTGGGCGAAACCGTTTGAGACATTTTAGAAGATGATTTAGGCGAAACCGTTTGAGTCATTTTAGAAGATGATTTGGGCGAAACAGTTAGAGACATTTTAGAAGATGATTTTAGAAGATGATTTAGAAGATCAAAAGGGGTGAAACTCTTTGGTCATTATAATACAGAAGTTCTATTTGAACAGTGTTGCGAGGTCCCCTACCCCAACCCAAAGGGCCCCCTACCCCAGCCCCAAAGGCCCCCGGGCCCCCAAAGGCCCCCGAGCCCCCAAAGGGCCCCCGAGCCCCCAAAGGTCCCCCGGGCCCAAAAGGCCCCCCGGGCCTCTACATTTTTTTATATACTTTTTTGAATCAATTTGTTTGTATGTCTTGGTTGGTGTTTGCAGGTCCAAGGGTTTGCCTTAGTTAGTTTGAATATACAAAGTGCCCGTCTTTCTCTGTTTACATGTCTGATTCTATTTGTTTGTATGTTTGATTTGATGTCTACAAGTACAAGAATTTGTCTTTGTTGGGTTGAGTTTAAAAAGTGTCTCTCTTTCTGTTTGTATGTCTGAATCTACTTGTTTGCGTGTCTGGGGCGGTGATTCCAAGTTCAAGAATTTGTCAATGTTGGTCTGTGTGTCTAAAGTGCCTGTCATTCTCTGTTAGCATGTCTGAATCCATTTGTTTGCTTGTCTGGGTTGGTGTTTGCAAGTCCAAGAATTTGTCTTTGTTGGTTTGAATGTCTAAAGTGCCTGTCATTCTCTGTTTGTATGTCTGAATCTATTTATTTGCATGTCTGGGTTGATGTTTGCAAGTTCAAGAATTTTTCTTTGTTGGTTTGAATGTCTAAAGTGCCTGCCTCTCTCTGTTTGTTTGTCTGATTCTATTTGTTTGCATGTCTGAGTTGGTGTTTGCAAGTCCAAGTAGTTGTAATTGTTTATTTGAATGTATAAAGTATCTTTATTTATCTGTTTTAGTGTGTGAATATATTTGTTTTCATTTCTTCATTTGTGTTTGCAAGTCCAAGTACTTGTCTTTGTTGGTTTGAATGTCTAAAGTGTCTGTCTTTCTCTGTTTGTGTGTCTGATTCTATTTGTTTGCATGTCTAGATTGGTGTTTGCAAGTCCAAGTATTTGTATTTGTTGGTTTGAATGTCTAAAGTGTCTGTCTTTCTCTGTTTGTGTGTCTGATTCTATTTGTTTACATGTCTGGGTTGGTGTTTCCAAGTCCAAGAGTTTGTCATTGTTGGTTTGAATGTCTAAACTGTCTGTCTTTCTCTGGTTGTATGTCTGAATCTATTTGTTTGAATGTCTGGGTTGGTGTTTGCAAGTCCAAGAATTTTTCTTTGTTGGTTTGAATGTCTAAAGTGAATGTCTTTCTCTGTTTGTCTGTCTGATTCTATTTGTTTTCATGTCTTCGTTGGCGTTTGCAAGTCCAAGTATTTGTCTTTGTTGATTTGAATGTCTAAAGTGTCTGTCTTTCTCTGATTGTGTGTCTGATTCTATTTGTTTGCATGTCTGGGTTGGTGTTTGCAAGTCCAAAAATTTGTCTTTGTTGGTTTGAATTTCTAAAGTGTCTGTCTTTCTCTGTTTGTGTGTTTGATTCTATTTGTTTGCGTGTCGGCGTTGGTGTTTGCAAGTCCAATTATTTGTCTTTGTTTTATTTATTGTCTAAAGTTTCTGTATGTATCTTTTTGTGTGTCTTATTCTATTTGTTGGCATGTCTGTGTTGATGTTTGCAAGTCCAAGAATTTTTCTTTTTTGGTTTGAATGTCTAAAGTGTCTGTCTTTCTCTGTTTGTGTGTCTGATTCTATTTGTTTACATGTCTGGGTTGGTGTTTGCAAGTCCAAGTATTTGTCTTTGTTGGTTTGAATGTCTAAAGTGTCTATCTTTCTCTGTTTGTGTGTCTGAATCTATTTGTTTGCATGTCTGGGCTGGTGTTTGCAAGTCTAAGAATTTGTCTTTGTTGGTTTGAATGTCTAAAGTGTCTGTCTTTCTCTGTTTATTGGTCTGATTTTATTTATTTACATGTCTGGGTTGGTGTTTGCAAGTCCAAGTATTTGTCTTTGTTGGTTTGAATGTCTAAAGTGTCTCTCTTTCTCTGTTTGTGTGTCTGATTCTATTTGTTTGTATGTCTGGGTTAGTGTTTGCAAGTCCAAGAATTTGTCTTTGTTGGTTTGAATGTCTAAAGTCTCTGTCTTTCTCTGTTTTTGTGTCTTATTCTATTTGTTTTAAAGTCTGGGTTGGTGTTTGCGAGTCCAATAATTTTTCTTTGATGGATTGAATGTCTAAAGTGTCTGTCTTTCTCTGTGTGGGTGTCTGATTTTATTTGTTTGCATGTCTAGGTTGGTGTTTCCAAGTCCAAAAATATATCTTTGGTGGTTTGAATGTCTAAAGTGTCTTTTTTTTCTCTGTTTGTGTGTCTGATTCTATTTGTTTGCATGTCTGGGTTGGTGTTTGCAAGTCCAAGTATTTGTCTTTGTTGGTTTGAATGTCTAAAGTGTCTGTCTTTATCTTTTGTGTGTCTGATTGTATTTTTTTGCATGTCTGGGTTGATGTTTGCAAGTCCAAGAATTTGTCTTTGTTGGTTTGAATGTCTAAAGTGTCTTTTTTTTCTCTGTTTGTGTGTCTGATTCCATTTGTTTGCATGTCTGGGTTGGAGTTCCCAAGTCCAACTATTGTTCTTTGTTGGTTTGAATGTCTAAAGTGTCTGTCTTTATCTGTTTGTGTGTCTGATTCTATTTTTTTGCATGTCTGGGTTGGTGTTTGCAAGTCCAAGAATTTTTCTTTTTTGGTTTGAATTTTTAAAGTGTATGTCAATCTCTGCTTATGTGTTTGATTCTATTTGTTTCCATGTCAAGGTTGATATTTGCAAGTCAAATAATTTTTCTTTGTTGGTTTGAATATCTAAAGTGTCTTTCTTTCTCTGTTTGTGTGTCTGATTCTATTTGTTTGCATGTCTGGGTTGGTGTTTCAATGTCCAAGAATTTGTCATTGTTGGTTTGAATGTCTAAAGTGTCTGTCTTTCTCTGTTTGTGTGTCTGATTCTATTTGTTTACATGGCTGGGTTGGTGTTTCCAAGTCCAAGTGTTTGTCTTTGTTGGTTTGAATGTCTAAAGTGTCTGTCTTTCTCTGTTTGTATGTTTGATTCTATTTTTTTACATGTCTGGGCTGGTGTTTGCAAGTCCAAGAATTTGTATTTGATGGTTTGAATGTCTAAAGTGTCTGTCTTTATCTGTTTGTGTGTCTGATTATATTTGTTTGCATGTCTTGGTTGGTGTTTGCAAGTCCAAGTATTTGTCTTTGTTGGTTTGATTGTCCAAAGTGTCTATCTTTCTCTGTTTGTGTGTCTGATTCTATTTGTTTGAATATCTGGGTTGGTGTTTGCAAGTTCAAGAATTTGTGTTTGTTGGTTTGAATGTCTAAAGGATCTGTCCTTCTCTGTTTGTGTGTCTGATTCTATTTGTTTGCATGTCTGGGCTAGTATTTACAAGTCCAAGTATTTGTCTTTGTCGGTTTGAATGTCTAAAGTGTCTGTCTTTCTCTTTTTTTATGTCTGATTCTATTTGTTTGCATGTCTGGGTTGGTGTTTGCAAGTCCAAGAATTTGTCTTTGTTGGTTTGAATGTCTAAAGTGTCTGTCTTTCTCTGTTTGTGTGTCTGATTCTATTTGTTTGCATGTTTGGGTTGGTGTTTGCAAGTCCAAGAATCTGTCTGTGTTGGTTTGAATGTCTAAAGTGTCTGTCTTATTCTGTTTGTGTGTCTGATTCTATTTGTTTGCATGTCTGGGTTGATGTTTGCAAGTCCAAGTATTTGTCTTTGTTGGTTTGAATGTCTAAAGTGTCTGTCTTTATCTGTTTGTTTGTCTGATTGTATTTGTTTGCATGTCTGGGTTTATGTTTAAAAGTCCAAGAATTTGTCTTTGTTGGTTTGAATGTCTAAAGTGTCTTTTTTTCTCTGTTTGTGTGTCTGATTCTATTTGTTTGCATGTCTGGGTTGGTGTTCCCAAGTCCAACTATTGTTCTTTGTTGTTTTGAATGTCTAAAGTGTCTGTCTCTCTCTGTTTGTGTGTCTGATTCTATTTTTTTGCATGTCTGGGGTGGTGTTTGTAAGTCAAAGAATGTATCATTGTTGGTTTGAATATATAAAGTTTATGTCTTTCCCTGTTTGTATGTCTGAATTTATTTGTTGGCATTTTTGGACTGATGTTTGCAAGTCCAAGGATTTGTAATTGTTTATTTGAATATCTAAAGTGTCTCTCTTTCTCTGTTTGTGTGTCTGATTCTATTTGTTTATATGTCTGGGTCGGTGTTCGCAAGTCCAAGAATTTGTCATTGATGGTTTGAATGTCCAAAGTGTCTGTCTTTCTCTGTTTGTGTGTCTGATTCTATTTGTTTGCATGTCTGGGTTGGTGTTTGCAAGTCCAAGTATTTGTCTTTGTTGATTTGAATGTCTAAAGTGTCTGTCTTTCTCTATTTGTGTGTCTGATTCTATTTGTTTGCATGACTGGGTTGGTTTTTGCGAGTCCAAGAATTTGTCTTTGTTGGTTTGAATGTCTAAAGTGTCTGTCTTTCTCTGTTTGTGTGTCTGATTCTATTTGTTTGAATGTCTGGGTTGGTGTTTGCAAGTCCAAGTATTTGTCTTTGTTGGTTTGAATGTCTAAAGTCAGTCTTTCTCTGTTTGCGTGTCTGATTCTATTTGTTTGCATGTCTGGGTTGATGTTTGCAAGTCCAAGAATTTGTCTTTGTTGTTTTGAATGTCTAAAGTGTATGTCTTTCTCTGTTTGTGTGTCTGATTCTATTTGTTTGCATGTCTGGGTTGGTTTTTGCAAGTACAAGAATTTGTATTTGTGTGTTTGAATGTCTAAAGTGTCTCTATTTCTCTGTTTGTGTGTCTGATTCTATTTGTTTGCATGTCTGGGTTGGTGTTTGCAAGTCCAAGAATTTGTCTTTGCTGGTTTGAATGTCTAAAGTGTCTGTCTTTCTCTGTTTGAGTGTCTGATTCTATTTGTTTGCATGTCTGGGATGGTGTTTCAAAGTCCAAGTAATTGTCTTTGTTGGTTTGAATGTCTAAAGTGTCTGTCTTTCTCGGTTTGTGTGTCTGATTCTATTTGTTTGCATGTCTGGGTCGGCGTTTGCAAGTCCAAGAATTTGTCTTTGTTGGTTTGAATGTCTAAAGTGTCTGTCTTTCTCTGTTTGTATGTCTCAATCTATTTGTTTGTATGTATGGGATGATTCTCACTATTTAAAGAATTGGTCTTTGTCGGTTTGAATGTCTAAGTGTCTTACGTGCGCACACGCACGGATATATCAAAACCAGGGGGTTCTCCGACATGCTGAATCTGAAAGTGTAATTTTCAAGGATATTCTTCAACCTTTTAGAGTTAACTTACCCTTTTAGGGTTGACCTTTTTGGGTTCTCCGACATACTGAACATAAAAGTGTGTTCTCCGACATGCTGACACTGAAAGTGTAATTTTCATGGAGATTATATAACCTTTTGGGGTTAATATACACTAGGTTACGTGCATTGGCTCATTTTTTTTACTACCACCCTTTTTTTTCAATACTACCCTTTTTTTCAAGTACTGCATTCACGTTAGGTTCATTTAGGTTCACTTAGCGTGGCGCGCCATACTAAGTGAACCTAAATGAACCGAACGTGAATGCAGTTACTTGAAAAAAAAGGGTGGTAATGAAGGTTGGCTACAGTTGCCCGGGTGGCGGAAAAATCAGTTGTGCTGCCATCTATACCTTAATTGAAATAGATGGTAGCACTTGCTTTAGTAAAAAAAAATGTCTGAGAGAGACACTTTAGACATTACAAACGCCAAAGACACTTACTCTAACATGCAAACACCAATCCACATGTGTAAATAAATAGAAGGAGACACACAAACAGTGAAGGGACCCCACTCAAGGACATATATCAGAAAGAGAAAACCACTAAGGGATGTACACACCAACCCGTACTAGTCCAAAAACGGACTAAGCACAACACAAAGATACAGACCGACGTTTTAGACGTTCAATCCAACAAAGACAAATTCTTGGACTTGCAAATACTAACACTGACATGTAAACAGATAGAATCAGACACACAAACAGAGAAAAGACAGACACTTTAGACATTGAAACCAACAATGACAAATTCTTGGACTTGCAAACACCAGCCCAGACATGTAAACAAATAGAATCAGACACACAAACAGAGAAAGACAGACACTTTAGACATTCAAACCAACAACGACAACTTCTTGGACATGGAAACACCAACCCAGACATGCAAACAAATAGAATCAGACACACAAACAGAGAAAGACAGACACTTTAGACATTCAAACCAACAAAGACAAATACTTGGACTTGCAAACACCAACCCAGACATGTAAAGAAACAGAATCAGACACACAAACAGAAAAAGACAGACATTTTATACATTCAAACCAACAAAGACAAATACTTGGACTTGCAAACACCAACCCAGACATGCAAACAAATAGAATCAGACATGTAAACAGAGCAAGAAATACACTTTAGACATTCGAACCAACAAAGTCAAATTCTTGGACTTGCAAACATCAACCCATACATGCAAACAAATAGAATCAGACATCCAAACAGATAAAGACATACACTTTAGACATTCAAACCAACAAACACAAATTCTTGGACTTGCAATCACCAACCCAGACATGCAAACAAATAGAATCAGACATACAAACAGAGAAAGACAGACACTTTAGACATTCAAACCAACAAAGACAAATATTTGGACTTGCAAACACCAACCTAGACATGCAAACAAATAGAATCAGACACACAAACAGAGAAAGACAGACACTTTACACATTCAAACCAATAAAGACAAATTCTTGGACTTGTAAACACCAACCCAGACATACAAAAACATAGATTCAGACATACAAATCGAGAAAGACTGACACTTTAGACATTCAAACCAGCAAAGAAAAATACTTGGACATGCAGACACCAACCCAGACATGCAAACAAATAGAATCAAACACACAAACAGAGAGACAGACACTTTAGACATTCAAACCAACATAGACAAATACTTGGACTTGCAAACACTAACCCAGACGTGTAAACAAATAGAATCAGACACACAAACAGAGAAAGACAGACACTTTAGACATTAAAACCAACAATGAAAAATACTTGGACCTTCAAACAAAAACCCAGACATTACAAAAAATAGAATCAGACACACAAACAGAGAAAGACAGACACTTTAGACATTCAAATCAACAAAGACAAATACTTGGACATTCAAACACCAATCCAGATATGCAAACAAATAGAATCAGACATACAAACAAAGAAAGACAGACACTTTAGACATTCAAACCAACAAAGGCAAATACTTGGACTTGGAAACACCAACCCAGACATGTAAACAAATAGAATCAGACACACAAACAGAGAAAGACAGACACTTTTGACATTCAAACCAACAAAGACAAATTCTTGGACTTGCAAACACCAACCCAGACATGCAAACAAATAGAATCAGACACACAAACAGTGAAAGACAGACACTTTAGATACACACACCAACCAAGACAAATTCTTGGACTTGCAAACATCAACCCAGACTTTCATACAAATAGATTCAAACACACAAACAGATAAAGACAGACCGTTTAGTCAGTCAAACCAAAAAATAAAAATTCTTGGACTTGAAAACACCAACCAAGACATGCAAACAAATAGAATCAGACACACAAACAGAAAGACAGACACTTTAGATATTCAAACCAATCAAGACAAATACTTGGACTTGCAAACACCAACCCAGACATGCGAACAAAGATAATCAGACATACAATCAGAGAATGACATACAATTTAGACATTCAAACCGCCAATGACAAATTCTTAGACTTCCAAAAACCAACCCAGACAAGAAATCAAATAGAATCAGACGCACCAACAGAGAATGCCAGGCACATCAGACATTCAAACAAGCAAAGACAAATTCTTGGACTTGCAAACATCAACCCAGACATGCAAATAAATAGAATCAAACACAAAAACAGAGAAAGACAGACACTTTAGACATTCAAACCAACAAATACAAATACTTTGACTTGCAAATACCAACCCAGACATGTAAACAAATAGAATCAAACACATAAACAGAGGATGACAGCTACTTTAGAAGTTCAATCCAGCAAAAAAAAATACTTGAACTTGAAAATACGAACCCAGGCATGCAAACAAATAGATTCAGACACACAAACAGAGAAAGAAAGGCCCTTTAGACATTCAAACTATCAAAGACAAATTCTTGAACTTGCGAACACCAACCCAGACATGCAAACAAATAGAATCTGACACACAAACAAAGAAAGATATCCAATTTAGACATTCAAACCAAAAAAGGCAAATACTTGGACTTGCAAACATCAACCAGACAAGCCAACAAATTGATTCAGACATGCTAACAGAGAATGACAGGCACTTTAGACACACAAACTAACAAAGACAAATTCTTGAATTTGGAAACACCAACCCAGACATGCAAACAAATTGATTAAAAGAAGTATTTAAAAAAATGTGGGGGCCCGGGGGGGGGGCTTTGGGGCCCGGGGGGTCTTTTGGGGCTCGGGGGCCTTTAGGGGCCTGGGGGCCCTTTGGGGGGATGGGGCCCTTTGGGATTGGGGTATGGGACCTCACAACACTGTTCAAATGGAGCTTGTGTATTATAACGACCACAGAGTTTCACCCCAAATCATCTTGTAAAATGTCTCAAACTGTTTCGCTCAAATCATCTTCCAAAATATCTCAAACGGTTTCGCCAAAATAATCCCCTAAAATGTCTCAAACGGTTTCACCCAAATAATCCCCTAAACGTAATTTCTGCGTGTTCCTTTTGTTTTGGCATCCCTGCGCTGTCACATTTGAAATTCCCATGAAACCATTTCCCGCGTTTATCTCTTCATCTCTAAGGTGTTCCTAGCTACACTATTATTGTTTCGATAGAATATTAATTTATCACTCTGACCTTAAGATCGGAGAAGCCATATTTAAAAAAGGAATTTCTATATCTTTAGAGTCCCGCATAATTCCTAGGAAACAAGTGATGTCATTTCTAATTCCGTTAGACTCGATCAATACATTCCACGCCGATTATGCAAACCAATTTCTCAGAAATTCTCTCCCCTCGATTATGTAAATCAAGTTCTCAGAAACCTGTCCCCCTTCGTGGATCAATAACATTGTCTATGCGGTTAGGTACCGTTAGACTCGATCGATAATCCGTGAATAAATTATGTAGGCTTGGCGTTAGACTCAATTATAGATGACAGCAGTGGTGTAGCCCCGGACCTCCTGATAACTCGCTACTTATAGGTAACGGGATGTAGAGAGATACAGAGAGTGAGAAAGGAGAATAAGGACAGTATTGATTTAGAAAAAACCTTTAATGCAGGACTTTCTCAGTTTCCTCTATGCAATTAGAGCCTCGAGTTTTTGTTTCATTCTTCAAGGTCCCAATTTCGGTGACTCTCTTTTTTTACGATCTATTTCATTTATATACTATCTTCAAATGTAAGTATTTAGACGACACTCTACCTTACATACATTTTATTTATATGCCATTTAATGAATTTGTTTCCTCTAGAGAGAAAATATTGTCAAAGGATTTCGTACCGGAAAGATTTGGATTCTTATCTCTACAGAACTGATGGGCAGAGGTATCGACTTCAAAGGAGTAAATTTAGTTATCAATTACGACTTCCCAAGCAGCGCGATTAGCTACATTCATAGGATAGGTAAATATGAATAAAGTAGACTGTATTCATTTGGGTAATTCGAATATTCGTCTCTTTTGTAATGTGGCAAGGAGTTTTTGTCTCACTCACCTAAAAAAATGGATTAAGATAGAACCAAGGTTTTTTGCTTCCAAAAGACCGAAGACGAAAAATAAATACTTAAATCTAATCCTCTTTATTGGAATTTTTATACCACATTCAAAAACACATTTCTTTTTTAGGCTTGCAAGCGCTTTTGTTGCATGCTTTGTTTCAAAAATATTCACCCTCTTTCTTATTGGTTTTCCTCCTTTTTAGCGTTGCTTCTCTCTTCTCTGTGAATTGTTGCTCTTTGGTCTTGGGCGTATTTGGTCTGGACCGTTGTGTCGTCCACATTAACAAAATATCACAAAATGTCTGGGGCTAGAAGTGTTCTAATACCATGCAGTTAAATACCAGAACTGCAGTCAACAAACGTGGATTTCATCATGGTGATACTTTTCTCGTATTGATGTTTAAGTTAATATACACTCTGCGCTTTCTTTTAAAATGGAAGCAATCTCAACTACGTATTCAATCAGCAACCTGGCTCTGAGGCATTTTTCAATAATACCGTATCTTAAGATGCTGCTGATTTTTTTTTCTCAATTTTTCAAGATTAATCCAATCTTCATTCCAATCCGGGATGCTTGTTATGATGTCGCGAAGCAATTAGTGGCCACCCTCGAGGTAGATGTAATCAAGAAACTGACACCGCTACATACCTTGGCCTTAGATGGCTTTGTACTGCGATGATTTGTTGGTAGAGGCAGTATTTATAATCATTCTAGTAAAAACAGGTTTTAATGTAGGCGTTGTAAAGAAAACAGGTTTTCTTTATTCAACGCTTTTTTCGCCCCACATGTCTTCTTCTTGGTTCCTTTGTGGATTTTTTTTTTCACAATATCTGAGCGGAAGAAAATAAGATCTCTATTCTTCCGTTTTTGTAAATATCATCTGCAGTTGCGGCTTTTGACACGCAACCGGTAGGTTTCGAGTAAATATGATGTTTTTGATATTTGCTCAAAAATAAACCAGTATGTGGACAGGTTCAGTCAGCGTTGAGAAAATATTGCTGACTCTCTACTTAACTGTATACCTGAATTGTGTCGTCTAAGTAGCTGAGATGTTATTTGTTTTTTGTGAGTTTTCTTTTTTTATTTTTTTCCATTTTATTTTATTTTCTGTATTTCTGTACTTGTTTAAGTGTATTTCGTATAGGTAAAGAGGGCTGAAATAAATTATTATTATTGTTTACATGTGAAGGTGTCATTTATAAATTTTCTGCTGAAATTATGAATTTATGTCAGTTGTTGGCAGAAATGAGCCTATAATCTACTTCTTGTCACTGTTTAACATCAGAACGTTTTCCTAAGGTAGTCCTTGAATTGAGTGAACTAAACCACCCCTCCTGTATATATGCTATTCATAATCTTTTATGTCAATAATGACAAGTTTCTTTAATATTATTATTTTTTTCAGTTACAATTGAATTTACGAAGTTAAAATTTAAAAGTCAATTTATTTATTTTTTACTTTTATTGGTCTCTTGGCTGGGGGCAGTTAAACCAGGGCTCACGAATCTCATGCCTATCATTGACTTCTAATATGTTGCTCCTGGAAAATTTCTCTGCGTCGTTCTTTCTGTCAGAGTTTGCAGAAAAGGTAAATAGGAAAACTATGGAACAGCTTTTATACCCTGAGGTCTGAACTTATCATATTGAGCCGGTTTGCTAGTATCTCTTGTATTGAGGGATTGTATTATGATGAATTGTACACATCATATAATATATTCATTATTCCGTCACGCTAAACCAAATCAGAAGCATTTTAATGTCAAGGAACATAATGAACGAATTTTAATGCCGAATAAACAAATGAATGAATAAATAAATAGTGAAGGAATGAATGAATTTTAGTGGTGAGCAATGTTCAGCGAAATATCTTAAAGCAATTACTAAGCTTAAGCTGACTTATGTTTTGTTGTAGTGATTCATAATTCGTTCTCAAACAGTGATCTAATTTTTAACTCTAAACTTAATTCTATGCATTATAATAATATTTAGGCCATATAAAACGTATATGTTGATAAAAATTCTTTAGAATTTCACTTTAAGATTCTTTCTAAAAATTCTTTTAAGATTTAGATAAATAGCGTGTATTTTAGAATGATTGCTTCAAGGTCTAATTGCCACAAGATTTATATACTCCGCAGTTTTGATGGTCAAAATTCCGTGATAAAGCTCTGATAAATTGTAATCTTCTAGTGACATTTCAGCTTTTGTGACATACCACTAATAATGTTGTATGCTTTCCCACTTTCTATTTGGAAAATATAAAAAAATACCCTCCTCCTAGCTCAAAGTTATGATTTAGAATAACTTTTACTGTTTGGCACGAAACTTTGGTGTTTTTTCTTTAATTCTAAGATTAATAACGGCTTTTTGGCTTTAAAACGAAAAAATATCATTTAAGTATCTTAATGTAAGCAGTTCAAAAGCCAAATTAATTAACTGTTTTTTACATTGTTCGAGATGATTTGATTTGCCTTCTACTTTTTTACCTTTCTTAACTAACCCTTCAAGTAGAATTATTTTTAGCCAAAAATATTTTTAACCGCAGATTTTTTAATTATTATATATTTTAGAATAAGTTTGTGATAATTTGTTATACTTATTACATAATAACATATTAATAAACATGTTAATAAGGCAGTATGCTTATTATAAAAGGTAAAAAAATATGAAGGTATCAGACTCAACAGCCTGTTTCGGCGGTGTTGATCTTCGTTTCTTTGTCCTTCAGTCAGGAAGTGCAATTAATATTTATTAATTAATAAACTATTACACATATTAAAGGGCAATTTTTATAGTTCATGTTAGGTCATTTTCGGCCATAGAACACTTATATTAAGTTGGATTCTAGACACTGGCTGATCATTCTCTTTTCCTTTATTTTTTATTTTAAGTTTAATGTAATTCTTTTTTAGGTAGGACTGGTCGTGCTGGTCGTCCTGGAAGAGCGGTAACTTTCTTTACTGAAGAAGATTGCACTAATTTAAGAAGGTAAATAAAACTATATAATGCCAAGTTTCAAAGAAGAAATAATTAAAATAATAGGGTATGCTTGAAATAATTGTCGTTGTTAAATGTTCGTTGTTCCAACTTATTGACATGATTGAAAAGATCAATTATTGTGTCTTAGGCGTAGTCAAATGTTCGATAAAAAAAACAATAAAAATAAAATACGCCCTCTACTTGACGCCCTATACGCCATCTACGGATACCAGAATTAACACTTGGTTGTTTCTCATTTTGAGAAACAATTGCGTTTTTATCAGGCGGTTTAACAGTGTGATAAGTAGGAGTACTAGCAAGCAAATCTGTCATTGGAACCAACTAATCTTATTAAAGGCTATGCACAATGAGAGTTTGCTAATACCGAGATTAGCTAGCGCTAATTTGAGCCAATCAGATTTTCCATATAGTTTTTCTGCCGAATGATTCTGATTGGCTCTAATTAGCTTCAGCTAAATCTCGCTATTAGCAAAATCTCATCATCAATGGGCCGTAAATAAACGCGACATAAACACTAATAAGCGTTTACGTTTATTTACGTTTTACCGGGTTTATTTACGTTTAGTGGGTTGCTATACCATTTCCGGCGGGTTTGTTTGTTTGAAAGTGGAATTCTATAGTCCTCCTAGAAAAAACTACTTTGTTTTTTTGTCTAAAAAGGAAACTTTACTTGTATAATTCAAGTAGTTCGTAAGCCGGAATATTTTATTTATTTTGAATACAATTATGGCCCACCGGAGCAATGCATTTTTGGAAAGCATACTTTACTTTTCAACACTTTACTTAAACAATTTTTAAAAAAGACACATTACTTAAAACTGTTTATTCTAGACTTCGTCTTACAGGGGTACTTTACTGGTGCAGTTTATCTAGTTCGTAAGCCGGATTATTTTATTTTTTTTGAATACAATTATGGACCACCGGAGCAATGCATTTTTAGAAAGCAATCTTTACTTTTCAACACTTTACTTAAACAATTTTTAAAAAAGACACATTACTTAAAACTGTTTATTCTAGACTTCGTCTTACAAGGGTACTTTACTGGTGCAGTTTATCTAGTTCGTAAGCCGGATTATTTTATTTTTTTTGAATACAATTATGGCCCACCGGAGCAATGCATTTTTGGAAAGCATACTTTACTTTTCAACACTTTACTTAAACAATTTTTAAAAAAGACACATTACTTAAAACTGTTTATTCTAGACTTCGTCTTACAAGGGTACTTTACTGGTGCAGTTTATCTAGTTCGTAAGCCGGATTATTTTATTTTTTTTGAATACAATTATGGCCCACCGGAGCAATGCATTTTTGGAAAGCATTCTTTACTTTTCAACACTTTACTTAAACAATTTTTAAAAAAGACACATTACTTAAAACTGTTTATTCTAGACTTCGTCTTACAAGGGTACTTTACTGGTGCAGTTTATCTAGTTCGTAAGCCGGATAATTTTATTTATTTTAAACACAATTTTGCAGTCCAGAGCAATAATTTTTTGAAAAAAGACACTTTACTTCTCAACGCTTTACTTGAACAGCTTTTCAAAAGGACACAATACTTAACACTTTGTATTAGACTTTGTCTTGAAAGGACACTTTAATTGTACACTGATTTTATTTATTTTAAACACAATTTTGCTGACTGGAGGAATGATTTTTTAAAAGCCGACCGGAGCAATAAAGTTTGAAAAGGATACTCTACTTTTCAACACTTTACTTAAATAGTTTTTAAAAAATACACATTACTTAACACTTTATTCTAGACTTTGCACAAGGACACTTTATTAGTAAACTTTATCTAGTTCGTAAGCCAGATGATTCTGTTAATTTTAAACACAATTTTGCCGACTGAAGTAATGAATAAGGCAATTATAAAGTCCCTGAAAAATTTCGGCGATATTTTGGCGAAATATAAAATAAGGCTCTTTTTAATCTATTTAGTTTATGGAAGCAAAATTTTGAATTGACAAAACAATGACCGATCCACCCATTGCTTTTCTACACATGTGAAAGAAATGTGGTCCTTCAGACCAATATCAGGGGTGATTCACCCCACCTTTTCTTTGTGTAGATATTTCTTAAATAGATTCCTAGAACTATTGAATCTCCTTGTCTGCTGAAAGCCTAATCTAAACTTACTAAGTAAATCAAGTGTTTAATTCTGGGTGGGGGGGGGGGAATCCGTCCATGAAGATGTGGAAAAGCAAGGGTCATATAATAAATCTTCAATATACTAGCAGTGAAACCTGTCGTACGAAAGGCGTATACAAAAAAAAAAAAAATCGCTGCGTATTTTCTTTTGTAAGTATCAGTTAATAACTGAAAACAGGGGGGACATGTTTCCTTTTTTTTTACGGAACCCGCAAAAATTCTTCCAAAAGGCCCTCTCGGCGATTAGTCGCTCTGTCTATGAAAATTATACCAAAATAGGTATCAGGGCACAGAACTAACTTAAAAAGTAATGACGGCTATAACATTTTCTCAGAAATGCCAAATAGGGCTGATTGTTTTTTCCCCGGAAGCCAACTTAAGCTTCCTGTTTTGTCATTTCTTATAGCCTAAGGCATGATGTGAGTCTTATTGTAAAGCCACCTTTTTTCATTTTTTTTCTATTTTTTTTGCAATTATTCAACTTTATTTTTTATCCAGTGTGCTAAGATTTTTTGGAATTAGGAATGGTGCATGTAGAAAAAAAAAGTGTTTTGATAAAATGAGGAACGAAAAGTACTTGGGTTCTTGAGAGGGTAAGTTCTGAAAATTGAACCAGTTCAGTATAAAATAACATAATAATGTAAAATAAATAATATTTTATGCAACATAAAATAAAATAACAAATGCTCCAAGGATACACTACGAATCCCAGACTAATTTGAATAAGTATAAACATAGCAGATTAAACAGGAAAAGGTCACAACATTTTGAAGGTTACATGGGAGATGATCAAAGTAGAGATTGGAAGCATGGTGAAATGAGGGAGTTTTTTCTTCACTTTGTTGGCTTCAGGTGGCTTAATATTGCGACAGATCGGTAACTTTTCTATCCTTAACACTGTTGTGACTGTGGATCACTGCAGTGTTTAGAAGAATATCAATAAATGTGTCTTCTAAGCACCAGATTGGTGTCAGTTAGTGCGATCTCTGTTTTGGGCTTATATATCATGATGGGAATTTTTTGTTTTTATTATCGTTTTTTGATAATCTCTTCTTTTTAGTATTGCTCAAGTCATGAGAGATTCTGGATGTGAAGTGCCCGAATATATGCTTCAAATGAAGAAACAGAAGAAAATGGGGAAAAGAAAGCGAAAAGAAGTTCAGCCGAAACGAGCAAGAATATCAACAGATCCTTATCCAAAAAAAAGATTTGAAAAGGAATAAACCTTAATCTTTTTTTGTCTCGCATTTTTAGCTTAATATTTCGGCCATTTGATAAACATTGACTGAAAGCTGCGTCTTAATAAAATAAACGCAAAAATAAACAAAACAAAAATGCCATCCTATTTTTTGTGGCAAACAGTTTTCTCATTTTAAAAATGGCCAAAAATTACATAGAATAGGTGCAATTATCCTTCAGCTATCCAATAAAAAACCAAAATCTCAAAATTGTTTTGATTAACCACCAACAGTTTATTAATTAGCTTCCCAGGTTGTCTTTTGACAGCATATAATTTTTTTTTTTTTGTAAAGAAATGTTCTGAGATGCATGCGGTAAAGAAAGTTACCCGCGGAATATAAATTATTTGAAGCGCAATACGATGTCGCTTATCCTACTACTAATAACGAGCAATAATTCAGATGCTGAAAACATTGCGACTGTCCAATATCAAAAGAGGTTATGCATATCCCTCACTTTCACTCACCTTCCCTTCCCCCACACTCATGGTTTTAATTAGATATAAGAATTTCATATAACAGTCGTAGATTAAATTTTCGTTTGGATTATGTGTGCGATATAGGGCTTTTGGCTCTCTTTTGATGATATCTTTAGAGCTGCTTAATTTCTCGTTCCATCGGTTTTCATTGAACTGTGATTTTAAGGTGCAGCAGACCAGTTGGGTAAGTCGAAATTTCTGCGGAACTTGACTTTCAGCTTATGAATAAAGAAGAGACGCTACCATTTGCTCCAATCTTGTGAAATTTTTAGCGAGATCCACAGAATGGCTAGTTTCAAGAAAGGAGATACCTCTCAATTCCAAAAATGTAGAAGGACTTTACTGATCTGCGCTGCATAAAAAGTTTCCATAGCGCTTCTCAACCGCTTTACATAATACAAGAGCTAGGCTCAACATAGCGAATTTCCAACCTGGAACGGGACGGGCTGGTCAGCTATTTTCACTCAGACAAATCTTTAAACACCTAGAAAGAGCAACAGCAGTGCTCAATTGGAGCTGTCAAACATTATTTAACCCAGTCCCTAAGATGTGGTAAAAGTGTTGTTATGACTGAAGGCAGAGTACCTGGCAAGATGTTTAGATTACTGAAAGTGTATTTCCGTAACACACGTGTCCAAATCTATGTTAACGGAAGGCTCTCTACATAGAACAGGGCTATGTTCTTCCTTCTGTAGTTTTTAGCTTTGTCATAAATTGGATTATATTCAGGGCCACGTTGGCCTTTGATAGCATTCAAGTTAGCCTTGGGTTTAAACTGATGAAATCAGATTGTACATTCGACACTGGTGTCCTACCTGGAACCGTCAAAAAAGTCTAAGATATGCTGACAAAGATAGTGATTTTCAACCAATGGGCCTCAAAATCTGTATTCCTGGAACAAAAGTTATCATTTCAAGCGCTATGATAAATCTGATGTAAACTATTTTATTCCAATGCAGAGGTCCGTTGATCATGCTTCCAATGCTATAAGACAATCAAGAATGACGGGTTATGCTGCTACAGGTACGTTCAACGCCGACCATTTGACGCTGACTCAAAACCCTCTTCACTGCCATTTTCTCCCTGATAGAAAAAATAGCCAAGGGCAATGACGGAAATTTTTTCTTTAATTTGTCATAGGTGATTTCGAACTGGAAAAAAATTAACCGTTTGGTTGATTTTGGACAGAAATTGGTTCAAAACCTTGATTAGGCCGACGCAAGAATGGTAAAAATCCAACTTGATCATAAAAAAACTATTGGATACCAGAAAAGGCTCGCAACTGCTGCCTGAACCCAAGTATGCGCTCATGAGATCTATAAATTGAGGCATTATTACATACGCAATGCTACATTTGACTTAAATTTCAAATGCGCTGTATTTCTCCTGAGAAACATATCCCAAAATTAGTTTAGCTTTGGATTTTTTTTTTTTTTGCTAAACCTAGATGACACGTTGATAAATTTTATTTTGACATAACTTTCATTTTTTCAGTGTTTCTTATTTTCTATCTAAATATTTACGGCGATCCCTGGCTTTGGTAAACTAGGCCATCGTTTATAATCGTTTTTTTTTTTTTATTTAGTAAGTTTTATTTTGGACCGCTTGCAAGCAAGCTGACATTCAGATTATTTAAGACTGCGTCTTATTCGAACTGCCATAGAAGAAAATAAGTCTTGGCTCTAATTTAACACTAAATGGGTCAACTTGGGAACCTCAGCTGGGCTAAGATTTTTGCTTGAGGTGCCAAAGCAAAGATTTGGAACGTACCGTGAAAAGCGCTAAAGCAGCTAGGGAACAGATAGCAGTATCATCTTCTTTAATAAGGCCCATCTACAAATAACCAGACTTGAAACTCTAGTGAGCATTGTTCAAAGAAATTATTCCTATCTAAGGTTGGTAAAAAGGTTGGTAATACCAGGTTGTAGTTCTAAGATCTTGCAATTAAGGTTTTTTATGTTATTTTGCAAAATAAATAAAAAAAATGTTAAAAACATGTTAAAACAAAATGAAATATATATATACATATATATATATATATATATATATATATATATATATATATATATATATATATATATATATATATATATATATATATATATATATATATATATATATATATATATATATATATATATATATATATCTCTCTCTCTCTCTCTCTCTCTCTCTCTCTTTTTTTTTTTTTTTTTTTTTTTTTTTTTTTTTATGTATATATATGTATATATATATATATATATATATATATATATATGTGTGTGTGTGTGTGTGTGTGTGTGTGTGTGTGTTCTTCTCTTTTTTTTTTTTTTTTTCTCTCTCTCTCTGTTTTTTTTTGTTTTTTTTTTTCTCTCTCTCTCTCTCTCTCTCTCTCTCTCTCTCTCTCTCTCTCTCTCTCTCTCTCTCTCTCTCTCTCTCTCTCTCTCTCTCTCTCTCTCTCTCTCTCTCTCTCTCTCTTTTTTTTTTTTTTTTTTTTTTTTTTTTTTTTTAATTTAATTTTTTTTTTTTTTTTTTTTTTTCTTTTTTTCTCTCTCTCTCTCTCTCTCTCTCTCTCTCTCTCTCTCTCTCTCTCTCTCTCTCTCTCTCTCTTTTTTTTAAAATTTATTTTTTTTTTTATTTTTTTTTTTTTTTTTTTTTTTTATTTTTTTTTTTTTTTTTTTTTTTTATTTTAATTTTTTTATTTTTTTTTTTTTTTTTTTTTTAATTTTTTTTTTTTTTTTTTTTTTATTTGTTTTTTTTTTTTTGTTGGTTTTTTTTTTTTTTTTTTTTGGTTTTGTTTTTTTTTTTTTTTTTTTTGTTTTTTATCTCTCTCTCTCTCTCTCTCTCTCTATATATATATATATATGCTTTTGATTAAGACATGCTTTTGATTTGGAATATACTAATAGTTCCCAAACATTTCGGCCTTACGTCAGGAAGTTGTTTTTAAGAATTGAATAAAACTAGAAAAGAAAGATCTAGTTTATGTTTATTCTATTTTTCCGTGGATAGAGACTTCCGAAGATGAATTCGAAATGTATGGGTATTTATTAGTATATATTTATTAATTGTCTTAATTGTAAGATCTGCCATCCATCTGTATATTTTAATTTTATTTCTGAACGGTAGAGCAGTGGGGTATATGAAAATTATGCACAATGTTGAGCTTGTACGTCTCTTGAAGTCATCTCTGGTATTTCATCATACGTTTAATATCCGTTTTCCCCCTATTTTGTTTAGTTCTCAAGACTCTTAGAAGTTTATATTACTCTCCGAAATGTGTTATACCGTTTTTTGCGCTCGTATCTTTGATGTAAAAAAAAGAAGAACTACATATGTACGATTAAAATTACTTCTTAGCCAGGGACCACAATTGGAGAAAGAGGTTGCAATTGTCGCCTGATTTTGAAAAATACCTTTTTGTATCTTCAGTGAAGAAAAAATCCCTTTCCCCCTTCCCAATTTTGAGTAGCATCTCAAATTTTTCGTCATCTAATACGTTTGATTTTGTAATGGAAATGTTCCCTTCAGTTCAGAAAGGTCTTTCCGCTGCGACGTACTTTTAGAAAGGCCTTTGACTATAGGATACAACTCTAGGATATTCAGCTCTTTTATTCTGCCAGTGAAATAATTCAACGGCTAAACTATAGTTACATCACTATCAGGGACATTATCACCGACTAAGAAACTAAAAAAAAAAACATAATGAGTTCATTATCATCTACCTCTCTTCCATAAAGGATCATCGGGATTTTACAGCCGCTTAAGTCCATGTTTCGGACTGAGCTTGAAGATTTTGTCATTTCTAAATTTTCAGCAAGGTATAGAACCCCTCTGCTAACAAGGAAAAGCGTGTCGGTGACGAAAAATCCGTAGTATTGCGCAAAAAAAGTATTCCACCATTCAAAAGCATTTATACTTTTAAATGCTCTACGTTGTGCTTAAACAAGTATTTAAATATTTCAAAAATATTGAATGAGGTTTTCATTAGTACTCAATATTCTTTCCAGGACCAGCCCACCGTGACTGAGTGCTTTTCAGTAACAATTTTTTCCAAAGCTCGAATCTACATTTGAAATTCACTTTCATCTTTAAGAATAAGCAGAAAATGATAAATTTTGTTTTAATTTTTACTTAAAGAGCTGAAACATTATACCACAAAGTGTGTTTAAAGAGCAATATTGCTCGCTTTCAGAAAAAATTTGCTTGACATTCCCTTTTGTTTTGGCCATGACGATAATCGGCGCGTTCATTATTTCGACTGATTAATATTACCACACTTAAGAGATCCAACTTAAATGCTAATGAACTAATATATAGATTGAGTTTATGTTTAATAAATTTGAATAATCTTCTATATCAAAAACTACTTCTATTCATTTAGTTATAACTATGTCTAAAATATCTGTGAGTTATTTATCTCTTTATAAAATTAGAAATGTATTCATAAATCTTATGTAAACCGTAAACCGACTAAAATAACTATGAACCAGAGCTGAGAGGGGGTGGGGGGGAGGGGAACCGGGACAGCTGCCCTGGATGCCATGGCTAGGAGGGGTTGCCCACTTTGATCAAATTTTTCACTTTGATTCGGCTTTTTTATTTTGCTTATATTTGAGTTGGGAGGGGGCGCGCTGTAATTAATTTTTCCCTGGTACCACTAACTCTAGGAACGGCTTTAACCATTGCCACTGTTCGTTAGAATTGTGTTGTGCTAACATGGTCGCAGCTTTCAAGGATCTATCACACAATGAGGGAAGGGGTTCGTGGATATCATCTAGTGGACATCCTTTCAGCCCTTCATCTGGAGGTTTTCTGCTAATCTGGTTGGCTATCACTAGTCCTCAGTTTAGAAAATCAGTTTTCTATTGCGCCTTTGTTCTTTGTGATTTTGTTCGGTATCTTGTCGACGTTTTTTTTTTCAATTTTCAAGTTTTTGTGTGCGCGTTTTCGGCTGAAAATCCAAAGAAGTCACACTCAAGAATGCCGATTTCCTTTTTTTTAAAGGCTGCAAGAAAAATAAATAATTATTTTGGGAAAAGAACCAAATCGAGTCACGACTTTGTATATTTTAGTTTGCTCCGATAAATGTACAGTATAGGGATTTTTGTTGATTGCCTAATATTAATATTTCCTTGGGTCGGGAACAATCCTCTTGTGCTTAGGACTTTTAGCTTCTAAGTAGTTTGTATTCCGGTTTTTTAAGTTATTCCTTTCTTTCACTTATTTTTTCTGTAATAGGATTTTAAAAATGCTTTAATATTACCTACCTCTTTAAGCACATATTTTTTGTGTAACACGGAAATTAGCTGCCGGACAGGATACTGTAGTTTAGGACCGTTTAGGGGTATCGAATCTTGATTGAAATGTAAATAGTAGAACGCTGAAATTACTATGAACTGTAACCACTGTCTCTTAGAATTTGGTAGTGCTACCATGGTTGCAACATCCAATGATCTTTCTCAGATTCTTCAATCACTTCATGGGCTACGGTAGTGTCATCTAGCGGACTTCCTTTGAGTCCATCCTTTTGAGATTTTCAACTAATCTGGCTGGATATCACCAGTCCCTAGTTTAGAAAACCGTTTTTCTCTTACGATTTTTGTTCTCTTGTGATTTTTTATTTGATTATTTTTAATGAAAGATAGATTTTTTTCATTTTGTCTCCGGAAAGCCTTTTAGTAAACTAAATACTTAAATCTTAAGTTCCTAAGAAATAGTGGTTCATATTAAAAACTAAACCCTTGGTACCCGGATTGGTGCCCCGTTGGGTATATAATCAGAATTACAACTTCTTAATCCCGGTTACCTGAGAAAACAAATAAATAAAGTAGTTGAATATACTTTTTAAAAAGTATAAAAGATTTTTTTTAGTAAAATATTATATTGGTTTCTTAAAAATTTTCGTGCCTGATTTTTTTTGTCGGAGGGAGGGGGATAGGATTAGTATATCAAGAGATATTCATTCCCAGTTTTCTTTTATCTAGACATGTAGTCCGAAATGAGTCTGTAATATTTCTACTGATGCCTTTGTTTTCTTTCCTGGAAATTTGCTACTATCTATATTACTTATTGATTTAGCTAAGCACCTATAATAGGTGTCGATATTCTCTGTTTTAGGGACCTCGATATTTCATGGGTGCTGAAATTAGGAAGCCCCTGAACCGAGTGATATTCTACTCTACCAAGAAATAGCTAAATTCTGAAAAAATCTCCTTGTGTATAGCATACATTTATTTCGTTAAAAAGCAACAACAACAATCACCATGTAACCCAGATTAAACTGCTTCGCAGTTGAATAAATTAGATAAATAAATAAATAACTTATAAATAATCACAACATTAACTTTCTTTAATTAAAGATATTTGGTACTAGGTACTCCAATTTAATGTCAGTAAATGATCCTCTAATCACGTGTAGTACATCTAAAGATGGATAGACCGTACCATGTCGATTCCTTTCGTTGAAGATTATCTGATTTAAGCAGGTGCTAAAGTGAAAACGAGCATACCAGCTGAACTCTATAAGCATAATTTTAACAGTAAAGTTTTACCAGTGGTTTGTTACACCACATATACGGTGATCATTATAAATATTGCAATCATAATCCCGCAATACATTGCTTTTTACCGTATAACAGTTTGGGGATGTTTGTTATAAGCTTTGCGATCAAATTCAAAAATTAAGTTCGTCGTTCAGTGGTATTTTCCACTAGTAAATAAAACATGGGATTGTCAGCTTTTCATCAAAATAGAACATAACAGTGGTTGCGTTCTGCAAATTTTTGGCGTTAGCTTATAAAATTTGGCTGCTTCCGATGCTCTTCTACTCTCGTCTTTATCTATTGACCGCTTACCAAGATGAATGGGGCCATTTAAATGGCTAAAAATGCTCCTGGATTTCGGTTCTTTTGTTGTGGGTGCAATAGTATGTTCTTCAAGAATATCCCTTTTTCTTTCTTCACGATCAAAAGGATATAATGAGGGATGAAATGTATCTTCTCTGCCGTTCCATGGATCGTTCCAAATTTGTGCATTGAACGGATAAAATTTTTGCTCGGTTAGAGGCTCTTGCACACTTTTGTCAGACTGGTAATAATGTGGTTTCTTTTTCTTTTTCCTCTTCTGCTTTCTATGCAGCTTTGTTTCTACTTTTTCGTTTTCACTTTCGTTATGCCAATTGATTACTTCTTGATTATTTGTATAGTCGTAAAAACTTGCTTTATCCTGCTGAATGTCCGTATATTTTCTATGGTCACTGTTGTCATACTTTTGTTTAGAAATAGCTTTCTTACGATCCCTCAGGCGGAAGCGTTTTAATTCATTTGTAGCGTAGTCTGGTTGTATATTTTGATCTGGCCTGCCTCTTGAAACATCTTGCATTGCATCTTCTGTATCAGATTTTGATATAGATTCATGTTTCTGAACTGTGGTTGCTTGTTCAATTCTTGCTAAGTTTTGGTCATAATCCATTCCTACTTGAAGTGAAAACGGTTGCCTTTCTACTAGCGTTTCTGGAAAGAAATGAACATATGGGGCTTCATCCTTGACCTTATTTCTGAACAAATTTTTTATATTTTTATGAATTTTAGTCGCATCGTTTTTCTTAATAGGCAACTTGAAGTTTGTTCTTAATAAGTGATTCTTGTTAGATTTAATTACTTTACGAATGTCTAAACTGGGTTTTGCATTACCGTCTCTGTTTAACGGCGCAAAACCAGTTGCAAAAGCAAATGGTGCAGAGAAAAGCACTGCAGCTGTGGCAATCCCAGGGAACGTACCTCGCGCTAAACTAGACAGTGTTCCAAAAAATGAGTTCTGACCCTGTGCCTGAGCTGAGGGATTTCTCACTAATGAATCTGGATTGTTGCTGGGATCCAATATTCCTCCCGTAATTCCTGATCCAGCTTGAATTGGAGGAAAGTTTATAGATGGAACAAAAGTGTCTCCAGGAGCTAGTATTCCACCATTAACTCCATTGCCTGGGGGTCCTATTGGTGGGAAATCAACCAATTGCGGAGCTGCATCAACTAAATTACCTCCTGTAATAAAGGCATTAGGAACAATTGGTAGAAATTCATTAGATGCTTGTGCTGGGTTTTGAGCAGCACCTGAGTTACCACTAGGATTTGGTCTTGGCCTGATTGGCTTTGGTCTAATTGGTTTGACTGGTTTGGGTATGCTTATGCTTCCACCTGGGTTTACTATTATCCCATCTTGGGGGCCAATAGTATTGATGGAAGGTGGGGTAGTGCTATCCATTATTATGGTTTCTTCGGTAATATCTCCTATTATTGGTGGAGCCGTTGTAATAATCCCAGTGTCAGAATTACCTCCAGATATTATCCCAGGAGGAATAGTTATCCCGCTCATTGGATCCGAAGGAGTAATAATCGAGCTTGATGAGCTGGTACTAAAGCTCAAATTTTCATTTTTTTCTTCTTCTAGTTCTATCTCAGGTGAATTTGTGCTTGTGATAGGGTCAGCCACATCCTCCGTTTCTCTGATGCTTTCTGTCGTCAAGTCTGTTGTTGCCACTGCGGTGGCTGTTGAAGGAAGAGTTTTTGTGGATAGATTTAAAGTGGTTTCCTGAGTTCCTACGCTGATATTTTCATCTATAATTTGAGGTGTGCTAGACATAATTCCTTGCTGTGAAGATTGGCTTGCTAAATATTCCGTCGTGGAAACTTCATTGCTGCTTAAAGTGCTTGTCAGGGAAGTTATTGATATCATAGTTTCTTGTGTAACATCCCCTTCAGTGGTCTCAGAGATATCCGAACCAGATGATGTTGTTGTTGAAGTATCTGGGACTTCTGTTGAAGAAAATGTCGTTTTATGTGTAGCCTGATTGCCTGAAGGTATATTTGTTGAGTTTATATATTCTGATTCCATTTTGTCTTTTTGGGTGTATGGAAAAGTACTGCTTCTTTCTGTGATGCTGTCAGTTCGAATAGCTTCGTCTGTGGTAGCATCTACTGAGCTTTTATTTCCAAACTCATTTGAGGCTGTTGCACTGGATGTTAGTGAACTTGACATACTTGTTTCTATGTTGTTGCTACTAGTTGAAATTCTTTCTCCTGCTATGGTAGATGTTGCAATGGGCGAGTCGGTTGTCATTTTAGCGGTAGGGCCAGTTGAGGTAAGATCTGGACTGTGCCCAGTGGACTCAGATCCATCAGCGTCAGTAGTAGAGACTAAGCTGTAGAGATGCTCTGTTACAGGTGTTATAGTTTCTTCAGTTACGACCTTATTAGGGTTTTTATCTGTATTTTGTGTGCTAAAGACACTGTTTAGGGATCCTGTAGTTGTTCCTTGCATGCTTGTAGTACTCGTAATTTCTGTGCTAGTCCTCTCAGCTCCATAAGATTCTAAGGTTGTGTCTATCCTGTCTGTTTCCAGTTCAGTAACCTGGTCTGTATCTGTGACGGTTGTAGTATCTTCTGGCGATAAAGAAGCTGTACTTTCACCTTGAATCGTGGTGCTAGTTTTGTACTTAACTGTACTCTCTTGCTGTGTCCTGTTTATTTCATTTTCTAATTCATCAGTAGTGTATGCTGTTTCTGTAGTAGATAACATAATCTCATTTCTATTAAGAGTTGTAGGAAAGACAGATGAGGCATCAAGCATAGTTGATGAAATAGGACTAATTTCCGTAATTCCGAGAGTCCCTGAAGACACACTAAATTCTGTTGAAGTAGAACTATGAGAAACAGTTAGATCTAGACTGTTGCTGTGTGCTGGTTCTACTGTAGAATGCTGTTGTAAATCTGCACTGGGTGACTGATAAGTAGTAAAATAAGTGGTGCTTAATGTCGTGTCGATGTTTGAATTTGTTGTCTTCTCAATGGCTGTGCCTAAAGATGGGGAATTGTCTCGAGTCGAGCTAACTAAATTGGAGATTGTACTATCAGTTATAAAACTTATTTTGTCACTATATTCTGTTGTCGATTCTGTAGTGGTATTCTCGGTCGTACTTGCTGCAATTTCGTTAGTAGTCAGCATCAGAGTTGTTAAGTTGTTATAATCAATTTCATTGGTTGTAGTATCCATGTTTGTCATTTCACCGTCAGAATTTACTGGAAAGGGAGATGAGAAATCTTTCCCTGTTGATAATACATCAATTGGAGTGACTTCTGTCTTCTCCGAATTTACTGATGAAAAAATGAATTCTGTCGAAGATGAAATGTCCATAGCTGTTGACATTTTAATAGCTGATGTTACATATGAGCTGTTACTGTCTGTTGACTCTACTGTAGAAAATGGTGTTACCTCTGTGCTATATGGTAGGTCGGTACTAATATATTTGCTATTCAAGGTGGTATCAATATTTGATTCAGTTGTCATTACTACCGTTGTTTCTTCTGTTGTCGAGCTTTTATGAGTTGAAAAGATGTCGATGGTGGTGCCATTAGCAATCAAAGTAGCCAAGTCAGTATAGTCTTTTGTAGTTCCTGAAACATTTGCTTCGGTTAATCCAATTTCCTCTTCTACTGTTGTAGTAGAACTCGTTGTTGTATCTGTATAACTGCTTTCTGTTAAAAATATTGTTTCATCAGAGGTGGGCCTAGCGCTGCTGCTGCTATTATTATTTAGGTAGTCCTGTGAGTTAAGAGTATCGCTAACTCCTGAAGATGCTACATTTGTCGTTGTAGTTGATACATTGGACTCCGTTGGTATTTCGTTTGATTGTAAAGTTTCGCGGGTATAGGATTCTGCTTCAAAAGTAGTTGAATAGATTAGCTCTGTTGTCATTTTATCCATTCCACTTGAAGTTGCTGGATCTGTGCTTGATGAGCTTATTTCAATATCTGTTAAACCATAAGTAACTCCATTGCTTGCCTCTGTTTTTAAGTCGCTCAAACTTGTGGAAGTTTCTTGATCCAATAAAACAGGTGAATAAGTGGAATCTTCAATTGAGGAGCTTTCAAGTGGTGTTGTCTTTGTTTCGTCATTTGTATTGGAAGGTCCTTCAGTAGTTATAAGAAAGTTTGATTCAGGCGTGTGAGTCCCATAGTTTGTGGTTTGTACTGAGATTGTTACAGAAGAAGAAGAACCTGGATCCTTACTGACGTAAGACGTAGTTGATATCGTGTCTGTACTTGGCAATATAAATTCTGTTGTGTCCGTTATATCAGTTGCATCTTCAAAGTCAGAAAAGGTTACAAGCAGCTCTTCCATGGGCGTAAAAGTAGTTGTTTCTATTGTAGGATCTGTCTGTGTTACTTTGTCCGTAATTCTCTCATTAGAGTATTTTGAAGTAAAATCTATGTCCATATCAATGGTAGAGCTTGTAGTGTAGCTACTAGAAAAATTGAATAATGATTGATAGCTTGTTGTTGCTTCATCTAAAATTTTATTATTTGTATAATCTTTTTCGGATACTGCATTTCCAACAGTATAGACAGTTGAATCAGTTTCCATGCTACTTATTGTTAAATCATTTGTCTTGCCAACATCTTCTATAGTTGTTTGAACAGTTGAAAAGTGTAATGTTGAAGCTGTAGGCTGAGAAGTTGGAAACTTTGAACTTGAACTTGTGTTTCCTAAAGCAGGTACCAGGGTTGTAGAAGCACCTGTAACAATTATTGAAGCGGAAGTGTTCTCGTCTTTTTGCGTTTGGGAATCGTTTATAAGCTCAAAATTAGTAGTTTCTGAGGCTTCAGTTACATCTGTTACTAAAAATTCAGGTTCTAATTCGTTAGAACTTGTGGTGATTGCCATAGTGGTTGGTAACATTGTACTAGTTAAAACGTCAATATCGCTTGTCGTAACTGCGCCAGTCACTTCACTGTCTAGTGTTGTAGGTTTTTCTGTCTTTGATGGTATGAAGTCAGTTGTACTTTCAAAAAATGATGAAGACATAATTGTTGTTGAATCTGATTTAAAATATGTTGATGAGGCAAAAGACATGGTTTCAGTTCCGCTAAATAAATTCAGGCCAGTGTCAGTCGTTAAATGTATATCTGTCGAAGATTCCGTCGTTTCAGTGCTTGTACTTTTGTGATTTGTCGCTGTAGAAAAAATTGTGGTTGTATAGTCAGGAGTAGTTTGCAAAATATGAGATGTGGAACCTCGAGGTGGATCTCCTGTTGTCTCTGATGCCTCATTTATGATCTCAGTAGCCTGAAAAGAATTGGTGTGCATAATTGACGAAGGAAAAGAAGATGAAGTATTTATATTAACTGTGGGTTCTGACGTTATTACTGATGCAACAATGTTTGTCGACAGGATTTCGTGTGAGGAAATGGTAGTGGAACCAGTTTCGGTGGTGGTTTTGTCTCTTGGAGATGTGTAAGAAAGAGAAGAAGAAGAAGGGAATATTTCGTCATTAATAGAAGAGCCCATTGAGTTTGATTGTATAAGGTTTTGTTCTGTGGTTACATAGCTTAAATCTGTTGAATCTCTTGATGTATAGATCAATGATACTGTTGAGCTTTGACTTTCAGCATGATTAGAAGACGAAGAGTCTGAAACAGTCGAAAGAAGTACTGTGGTTTCCGAAATATCAGAAGAAACAGTTGTTGAGACAGATATAGGTGTGGTTGAAGGAGTTACGAAGCTAGCTATAGACGTAATGTTCGGCTCTGAAGATGATATTTGTGAGCTAATTGATGTGTCAGAAAACCCACCAAGTGTCATATTTGTAATTGATTCTGACGTTGAAGAGATAAAATAAGGTGTGGTAAAGTTATTTTCGTGGAA